>NC_088933.1:3232500-3317500 GCF_038396675.1 Hydra vulgaris
TACGATTGGAAAGGAAGGATTCAATGATCTTAAAGATGTTGCCAGATACACCATAAGAAGAAAGCTTATGGAGAAGACCAGCATGCCAAACTTTATCAAAAGCTTTCGAAATGTCAAGATTGATGGCCTTAACCTCTCCACTTTCATCTAATGCACGGTAAAACCTGTCAGTTATTACTGTTAGCAAATCAGCTCTAGAACAAGAAGATCGAAATCCATATTGATGGTCAGAAAGTTATTAGATTCAAGATGAGAAATTAAGTGTTTGTTAATTAAAGATTCGAAAACCTTGCTTATGATAGGAAGAAGACTTATGGGATGGTAGTTAGACGAATCAGATCGCTCTCCAGAATTTTTGAAAATAGGGATAGCAGATGCCGCTTTCCAGCTGGCTGGAAAACAAGCCTCTGATAAGCACTTGTTGATTAGTTTTGAGAGTATAGATGACAGCTCCAGAGAACACTTTTGCAAGACAATAACAGGTATGTTGTCCGGGCCACAAGCTGTAGAAGAGTCTAGGCAGGAAATCACTTTAGATACAGATGCTGGAGTAATATGAATGTCAAGCAATGGATCAACCTGTTTGTTGGCAATATCAGGTAGAACGCAACTAGTGGAATCAAGAGATGATATTGATGAAAAGTTTTTAGCAAACAATTCGGCTTTGTCTTTATGTGAGGTGACAAAGTGGTGCTAAGCGAAAGCACTTGAAATAATAGTCTGTGGATTCAAACCTAGTTTCACGACAAATGGGTGAATTCTTACGAATGTAAATGCCCAGGCCAAGCATCTGACTATTAGAGTCTTTACGAATTAGGAAGATAACCGTAACACTATGATCACAAGATGAGACAGCCAAACTCAAATTAGTCTCACAAAGAGCAAGTAGGTCTGGTGAACTTTGCAAGAGATAAAACTCAATAAAAGAAAAGTTACTTCGAAGACCACGAATATTAGTGAATGATAGGTTTAGAGAACTTGTTGATGATGATGGTTTTTTGTGTCTTATAGTTTTTGGTACTTTATTCATTTTTAAATTAGATTGAAGAACTTGACTCAAAGCATAGATAGTACTCAGAACACCGTTTAATAGCCCAAGCAATTGCCTCATTACTACTAATAAACCCTCAGCCATAACAAAGGGCTCCAAATGTGGCCTCCGCAATGCACACTAAAAGTACAAACAGGTACACCATCCATGCGCAACATGGCGCTGTTAATACTTTGATATTTTTCAGCTGTTGATGGAATCAGCCTCTCTGAGAGCTACCACAGAGTTCGGGAAACCTGACTACCAGCCGGCCTCAGAACCATAAAACTGAGTTTTAGAGCTGTACCCTCATTAGGAGATAATAGAATGAGTTGCCTAGTCATAAAAACGCAAGCAAAACCCATGCATTGAGTCATGAAGATCCAGCATTCAACATCCTAAACTGGAAACAATGTATTAAAAATACATCTGCGCCAGCCTAATAGATGAAGAAGGGGTGCGAGGCTGGTCAACAGATAGAATCTGTTTACCCTTTAAGTCTTTGTCTAGGAGGCGTTCTACAAGACAGTAGCCGGGTGCATTTAACATCTGCCCAAGATGAGTATTTTTATTGAGACACCATCTCTAGCCTTTACTCAACCAAGAGGCGTAAGGCAGGGGGTGTTTTAAATCGGAGTTGGCATCTCCTAGCCTTTGCCTAAAAAGACATACCGATGTTATCCTACAAGGCAGCAGGGTAAGATATATAATAATACTGTTGTAAACCCAATCAGACAAATATAATTTGTACTTTATTAGTAAGGTTATAATTAAATATCTAAAACATACAGAATCTCAATCATATATAGCATGCATAATATATGTTATAAGATAACATAAAATCACAATTAAGATTAATAATTGAAACGTAAACAAATTCGTATTACTTACGTTGTTGATAACTTCAGACTTTTCTAAATGATAATAATTTTTACCATTTGCATCAAAAGCCATTAGGAAAAATGCTTTCTCTAGATAAGCAATAAAAGTAATTTAAACCAAAAACGGTCTAGCAACACTTTCGTGTTGCTAGGTTGCTGGTCCAGAATTTTGAAAATCATTCAAAGATGACAACTGCATCACATACTATTATCACTTTTGTCGTAGTCTTGTTTTCGAGACAAACTGGGCAATTAAGTACGTAATACATATTGCCATCATTCAAACCATAATTATTTACCTTTTCCATTACACCAGACTGCAATTAGTTTATAATTATTACAATTATTACAACAATTATTAATTATTACAACCATTTTTCACTTTTTTAAGAACTCCATTAAAAGTTTTATAAAAATACTCTAGCATCACTCAAAAATGAATGACTTTGTTTGAATAAAAAATTTAACTGTATACCAACACTTGTTATCATCAAACGGAATATTATTCCTAAAATTTTCTTCTTTGGAATTTTATATTTCTCAAATATTTTTGGCATAGCTATCAATCCAGAGAATTTCATCAATAATTTCAAACTCAACTTTAAAAGTTTATGTGGAAAAGACATTACAAACTTTTCCTGATGTGGTAATGATATTAACAGTGAATGTATACCTAACTGCAAATTGTAAAGCAACTAGACCTGTACTGTCACGATTTACTTTTCGATTGAAAAATAACCAATAATAATTAGCAACAACAAGTTAATTAACTTTTAAGAAAATATTATCAACAATCAGCTTAAGTGAAAGTATTAAAAACAAAACATGTTAAATATATTAAAGAATTGTTTAACCATTTGTTAGGGAGAAAAAGCATTTTACGTAACGATAGAGAAATATAACTCAGCCGAAAACCACTGTCAAATAGAAGCTAACATCTAAGAGTATGTTCTTTGTTCTTTACTGTTACCAAAGTTGTTTTCAATAAAACATTCTTAAACCTTGATGATTCAGTATTTGCAATATGTCAAAAACTACCTGATTCATTATCATCATCAATTTGAGCGAAGTTTTTCTTAAAAAAACCACTATAATGTAACAGTTCTGCTGCGGAAGAACTATACTTACCATCTCTTTCTATTTTAGATTTTTCACTTGCTTGTATTTTTAAAGCTTTTAAACACCTTTTATGTTCCAATTATTATAAGAATTGTCAAATTGTCTTATAAATATTTAAACTTAACTCTTCTGAAATTTTTTGCAATATAATAGAATATAATCAGATTTCATACTCAACTGGCACATCTAGTTTTTTTTTCGAAATTAAAACCTTTAAAGACTTTTGTTTGTCACGTTCCAGACTTAAAGCAAAAATACGTGTATATTTTGGTCAGTTTTACTCGAGGTTAGCACGTGTTTTTTGAGGTTTTATTTAAATTTTAATAAATCCATTCTTGGCACATGTTATTCTTTTTGTTTTAGAAGGTTTCAAACTCGCTACAGAAACCAAGTGTAACTTTTTCTGAGTTGTGCCGGCTGGGTACTCTCGAGCCCTTAATACAAGGGTGTGTATGTGTGTGTGGGAGGTCAATAAAATTTACTCTCGAGCCCTTAATACAAGGGTGTGTATGTGTGTGTGGGAAGTCAATAAAAGGTGGGGGGGGTGCAAATAAAAGGTGGAATAAAGGGGGTGGGAATTTGGTCCAGATCTAATAGCGGAGGGAGGGGGGGAGGGGGGAAACAATAAAAGGGAGGAGGTAATAAAGGTTGTGGGGGGGAGATGGGGATCATTTTTTTGTTACATCAAAAGTATTTTCTATAAAAACTTCAGTTTATAAATCCAAACTAATATTTTTTATAAAATATGCACAAACTGTTTAATTCTAGGGTGGCTTGTGGTCAAATACGCATTTTCTAACAGCTGTTTTTGAATAATTTTAATAGGATTTAATATGCTGATATAAGTTTAAAACTTTGCTGAGAAATAAACCAAAAACTCATGTTCGACAAGTCGAGATTTACATGGTGGGCGATTTTTAAAGCCTGTTTACACTGACAGTTTTTGTTTTTATCAGAAATATACCTAAATAATTTAAACTTTTAACTAGCACATCAAGTGTATACACTCTAAAAACAATCCGTTAGAAAAAGCAACGGATTGCTTTTCTCAATTAAACTAAAGAAGTAATTCATAACCAAAAACCACAAAATTAACGGAGTAAAATTAAATATTTACTGATTCTTCGAAATTTTGTTAACTCAACGGATAAATATACAAATCTGTTAAAAGAAAAACTTTATATTAAAAAGGGTTTCCCAAAGAAATTATAGAGTTCTTTCTCTGTAGATTATATTTTTAAATCTTGTTTGTTTAAACTTGATTTGTCAATATATTATAGTCCTTTATTTGAAAATGATAAAGTTTTGAATGGGTTTTTCTTAAACCATATTTACATCGTAGACAAAAGGTTTGTTGCAGTAAGTTTAATTTGCCATTTTTAAAATAGCTTCGCATTTGAGACTAAGTGTGAAGCTATTTTTAAAAAAGCGTACTTTATATTGTGTTCAACCATTTGCTTTTTCAAGTAAATTTTAGTAGAGAAAGCAAATGGATAAGTACATTTTAAATTACTCTGTTGTTTGTAGTTTTGAAGGTTATTAGAGTTATTTTAAATTTTCTATATAAAGCATTGAAATATATATATATATAATATAAGTATATATATATAAATATATATATATATATATATATATATATATATATATATTTATATATATATAAATTATTAAAAGTCACTTATCTAACTTTTTTCTTCAACTATAAGTTTCACCATTGCTGGATCATCAGGAAGAGGAAGACTCTTCCTGATGATCCACTTAAAGTTGAAGAAAAAAGTTAGATAAGTGTCTTTTACTAATTTATTATTTTTCTTTTCTTTAAGTACATTGAGCTATCTATTTGTAAAATACACTAACATAATTTACATATATATATATGTATATATATATATATATATATATATATATATATATATATCTATATATATATATATATAAATATATATATATATATATACATGCCATCCCAGGAGAGGCGTGCGGACGAACGCAATGAGAGACCACGGATATATATTTTTTTTTGTATAACTCTGCCACGCTTTATTAGAAAATATAAAAAACTCATTTTTAAAAAGGCGCTGAAAAAATCAAATTAAATTCGTTGTATTATTTTGTAATTTTATTAATAATTTATTCTTTTCATTAATAAGGAAATAATAACATAAAAATAATATATATATATATTTTTTTTGAATTTTTTTTTCTTATAACAAAATTTTTTTTTTTTTATTTTACATATTTTTTTTTCTAATTTTAAATTTTTTCGTATAAGTATGTCTTTTTACAAAAAATAACTTCTAAGTTCTATAAGAATTATTATCTACAAGGTTCTTGATAAGGATATGAACGATTAGCTCATTCGGTTAAGACATTACACAGCGCCGCGGAGACCCGGGTTCGCATCCCGCGTCAGCAGAGCATATTTTTCAAAATAAATTAAAAAAGTTTTCGGTCACATTTTCTGTTTATTTTTTCGACTTGTCTCAAATATCGTTGCTGAAAAAATCAACACCTAAAAATATATTATAAATAATTATAATATAAATAAATAAAAAATTAATATAAACAAATAAATTTTTTTTTAATGTTTACTAGACATAAAAAAAAAAAATTGTAATAAGAAAAAAAAAAATTTTTTAAATAAGTATAAATATATATATATATATATATTTCATTTTTATGTTCATATTTTTATATTAATAATAGGAATAAATTATGAATAAAAATAATAAAATAATACGACAATTTAGTTAGGTTTTTTCAGCGCCTTTTTAAAAATGCGTCATTAATATATGCTAAAAAACCGTGGCCAAACTCTCAAAAAATATATATATATGCGTGGTCACTCAAAGCGACCGACCGCACGCCTCTCCTGGGAAGGCCTGATATATATATATATATATATATATATATATATATATATATATATATATATATATATATATATATATATATATATATATATATATATATGTATATATATATATATATAGGGTCAAATCATTATATTTCAACCAATGGCCTGTGGCTCACCATCTCTGATTTTCCTGATTTTTACATATTGTTATGTGCATCATGTAGATATATTAAATTTGAAATTTCAGACTTCCAAGTACAGCGGTTCGGAAATTATAGCCTTACAAACATGACACAGTGGCCCCACTCCATTTACAAATGGTCAAAACAGACTACTTTACAGCTGTATAACTTTTTTCTCACTTTCAACAAGTGTCTCTTTTTTTCTAGAACTATTTTCTAGATAGTTCTCTCTTTAAAAAAGTGGTTTTTATTAACTTGTGTTAAATTAGAAAAAAGTTATGACCTCCTCAACTTTGGAAAAAATCATAAAATTGCTAAAATATGCCAAAATGAAACTAACTGTAGCATTATTCTGTTCATCCACAAGTCTTTACAGATAGCTTTTCTGATTAGCTACTACTATCTGCAATAAACGGGCAAAATATAGGCAGCTTGTTGCAGTTTAGAACTTAAATATATCTAAAGCAAAATGTCAAATCGCCTAAAAAGTCCAATTTTCAGCCATTTTGAGATGCTTGTAAATTTTTTAAACACTTTGTTTTGATCTAAGATTAACAGCATATAAGACCATTAGACCTAACTATCTGAAAGTGCAAACATTATAAACTTGTCAAATCCACACCAATAATGCCAGCATTTTTAAATTATCCTATTTTTCAATAATCAACGGTTGTATGTGTTTCTAGAAACCAGTGCCCCTCTAATCTGCCAACTGGCCCATGTTAAGGGTGCAACTAATTATAAGTAATTTCTTAATAAAATGAAAGATGGTTGTTTGTCCTCTCCTTGATCTGGTCTTTATAGTAGATAGGGGCACAAATAAAGGGGGTAGTAACTTTTTAGAGACCTTCATTATGGTTCAAATAAAGGTCTCTAAATTAATTTAGATATTTAGGTACCTAAATATCTAAATTAATTTCAAAATAAAACCATTATTTTTTTAAATTCTATTTTATTATAGGTAATCAGTGGTGTTTACATGGTCTGGACCCCTCCTCCCCCCCACTCACTAAGGTGAGGGTAATGGGGAAGGGGGCTTGGGGTGGCACCAATCAAATTCAACTAACTTTTAGAAATTTAATTAACTTTTGTTAATTCCCTTTTAAGACCATTACATTGTATATTTGCTGGAAAGTCTCGCACACATTTTTGATAGTTACTATGAAAATTTGAATCTAATTGTAAAAGCATGAAAAAATGCAATAAAGATCTAATGGCCTCAACTGTATATTCATTAGAAAATGAATTATGTATGTTTCATGCTAGAAAATGAATGCTTATATCTTTTTAAGTTGGTTGCCCTTCTTTCCCCTTTGATTGGTGCCACCACAAACCCCCTCACCCTCTCACCCTCACCTTAGTGAGTGGGGGGGGGGGAAGGGGTCCAGACCACATAAACACCACTGATTACCTATAATAAAATAGAATTTAAAGAAATAATGGTTTCATTTTGATATTAATTTGGATATTTAGGTATAAAGTACCTAAATATCTAAATTAATTTAGAGACCCTTATTTGAACCATAATGAAGGTCTCTAAAAAGTTACTGCCCCCTTTATTTGTGCCCCTATCTACTATAAAGATCAAAATTAGATCAAAACAAAGTGTTAAAAAATTTATAAGCATCTCAAAATGGCTGAAAATTGGACTTTTTAGGCGAGTTGACATTTTGCTTTTAGATATATTTAAGTTCTAAACTGCAACAAGCTGCCTATATTTTGCCCGTTTATTGCAGATAGTAGTAGCTAATCAGAAAAGCTATCTGTAAAGACTTGTGGATGAACAGAATAATGCTATAGTTAGTTTCATTTTGGCATATTTTAGCAATTTTATGATTTTATAGTATTTATAGAAAAGAGAAAGAGAGGCAACATTACAATGATGTGAAAATGGTTAAAGGTTAGCTGCAAAAGCAGCAAACTATGTTAACAATGCGTTTTTTTTGCACCTTATCTACAAGAGAAAGGGCATCATTGAAGATCTGCCCCAGATATGGCAACAGTGTTCCATACAAGGATAGATTTGATATTTATAAAGATAAAGAATAGAATCCAGTGAAGAAAATAACAAGCACGATTTAGAGATGCAACCGTAGAAGATGCTAATTTTGCAATTGATTTGGTATGTGGTTTCCTAGAAAACAAAGGGTAGATGAATCATGGAGTACATTGATATTCATAAATATATAAAGGTCTAGATTGTTGCAATAAGGATTAGCCAAAAAAAATTGAGTTTTATCTAAGTTTAAGTTCACCAGCCATTAAAAACTTCATGCTTTAGCAGAAGTGTGGTCTTCTTTAAACTCAAATGTCCCCTCCAAACAATCAGAGAGTCTTCGCTTCTTATCAAGAAAAGAATAAATGGTAGTATCATCAGCGAACAATGAGACCTTAGTAGTGAAAATTTCTGGAAGACCATTAATTCAAGTTAAAAAAGTATAGGGCCAAGGATAGAACCTTGAGGAACCCCTGAAGTTACAGGAAATAAAGATGAGTGCTGTCCATTGAGGACAACTTTTATACTTCAATTGGTAAAGAAGGATTCAATAGTCTTAAAGATGTTACCTGATACAGCATAAGAGGATCTTATGAAGAAGACCAGCATGCCAAACTTTATCAAAAAAATGTCAAGAGCAATAGCCTAAACCTCTCCACATCTATCTAATGCATGATAAAACTTATCAGTTATTACTGTTAGCAAATCAGCTAAAGAACAATAAAATCAAAATCCATATTGATGATCAGAAAGTAAGTTATTAGATTCAAAATGAGAGATTTTAAGTGTTTGTTAATTAAAGATTCAAAAACCTTGCTTATGATGGGGAGAAGACTAATGGGACAGTAGTTAGGCGAGTCAGATTGCTCTCCCGAATTTTTGAAAATAGGGATAACAGATGCCACTTTCCAACAGGCCGGAAAACAAGACTCAGATAAACACTTTTTAAATTAGTTTTAAGAGTATAGACAACAGCTTCGTAGAGCACATCTGCAAGGCTATCACAGGTATGTTATAGTCTTGCAGACTATAACAAACAAGAATAACGAGCTTTGAGATTAGACAATGCTTTTTACAATTGTTTCTGGCTATATTAAACAGATGTATGTTTTCTGGAGAATAGTTTTGGCGATAGATATGGAAGTAACGGTTACAATTAGAAATTGCAGAGCCCAATGAGAAAAAAATTGTGAAGATCGAGGCTTGAGTTGGAATCTTCAAGAGGGAATGAAAGACTTTAAAATAGAAGTAGGATATTATTTGTTCTCGTGCAAATATATAAAGTAATTAAAATTCTAAAGCATTTTATGTTAAATAAAAAAATATCCATGCAATAAAGCAAATGATCATACTGGGCATTCACAAAAAATCACACACAGAAACTTGTACATATTTTGTCTATTATTTACATTATAATGATACTGGCAATCTCCAATTTATTTTCATTTAATTCTAGTCTATATAAGTATTTTGTAAACATAGAATGGTATAGGTTAGTAATGTTATCAAGAAATATATTAAGTTTGAAGCAGAATCATGCACAAAGCAGAAAAATCAAATTTTATTAAATCTATTATTTCAAAAGATTTTCTTTGCAACACATATACTTGTTACATTAACATTTATCATTCACAACAGAACTCGAAAACTAGTTACTTTAGTGGAACACATACAGCCATAGGAGCCCAGCGAAGAAGGAGAAATAGTTATATAGAGTAAAGGTTAACTAAAAATTTGTAAAAGGATTTTTATTACTGGACAGATGTCCATTAAAAAGTACAAAGTACAAGCAAAGGTTTATTATTAGTAATTGTTTACATATATTTCACCAATAATATAGTAGATCTAAAGAGAGGGGGCGGGTAGAACTAAGCGTACTGAGCATTAAAAAGCAACAGGTATCCAAAATTACAAAGTGTTAAAAGATTAGAGATAAAAAATGTACAGAAAAAGAAAGTTAATATGAAACAATCAAGGCTATGTGAAAAATGTGAAGACAGCATGGCATAATTGAAGCTTATAGACTATGTATATATGTGTGCGCGCCTTACTTAGAAAATACGAGAGGCGTAAATGATATAAGAAATCTGAATTTGAAGAGATGTGTATCATTCAAAAACATACAACAGAAAGATTTTAGATATACAAAAAAGAAAAGATTAATGCTAAGCAAATATATATGAGCATTTAAAAGAAGAACAAAAAAAATTGGTTATTGGTGGGATTCCAACCACTGACCTTTATCCAAATAAGCTCAGAGTATGTTTACTAATGAGCAAATGAATATAATTATATAATTAAAAAAGTGATGTAAAAGTTAAGCTTATGAGGTAGATATCTATATGCGCACACATGAACAAACCAACATATGAGTTTATATAAACATATATGGATGTGTTATATAGACGTAATCATTTTGGTACAGTATATACACAGTATTCATTTAAAGATAATATATACACAGTATTCATTTTAAATATATATTGTTACATTAAATTATACAAATATATTTTACAAGCAGATAGCAATTTATATTTTGACTTTCCTCTTTTAAAAACAAACAAATAAAATATAAGAAAATCATTCTTTTTTCTATATTTTGTTTGTTTTTCTTAAAGCCAAAATAAATCGACTTTAAACTGTTTTTTTTTGGTTTGTCTTATCCAATTTCGTTGCTGAAATTCTTTGATAAAAAAACAGTACACAAATTATTTAATTTATTATTATTTTTATTTATTTCTGTTTAAATTTTTTTAAATTTCCTATTCTTTTAGTTTTGCTTTCTTTGTTGTTTCCGCAAAGTATTGAAACGCCTAATACAATAAAACTTATTAATGATTGTGACCAAGTTGTCTAAAATATTGATATGGTTTGGCTAACATGGTGTCATTTTATATAAAAAAAATTAATAGTGTGCAATCTGAACAGTACGCTACTAATTTTTTGGGAGATCTTTTACTGTTTTTATTTAATTATCAATTCTGGTTTTAGTAAGAAAAGATAAAAAAATACTAAACTTTTTTTAAAACATCTGAAAGTATTAAACTAAACATTTCTCACTTAGCAGTAAAGGTCTCACTTAGTTTCAGCAGACATGTCATGAAAATGGTGTGTTTTATAGTGGTTAATGCAAAAGTAGTCAATTTAGTTAATTCATAATAAATTTGCTTAATTTGATTTATAGGTTACTCAACTGTCAAATCAGCCTATGTTTTGAATTGTATTAATTTTTATATACGTTTAAGGACTTATGGAAATTTATAAAAATGCAAAAAAGATATTGCCTAACAATGTTTAAGAATATTAAAATAAAAATAGTTAAAACAAAAATTATCCTAATTATGTTAATTATGTAACATAACTTCTTGATTGTTTAACAATTTATTAACATTAATAATTTATATAATTTATAATGACTTTTTGTTTGTATACTGAAGTTATGTTGAAACGAACTAAGTTGTTAATATTTTTGTTAGACATAATGCTTTTTTGATAGATAAAATGTTGTTGGTACTTTTTTTACTAAAAAAATATTGTGTTGCCACTCAAAAACGTTATATATATTATTATTAATCGTATTATATATTATATATATTATTAATTATTAATTTATTATTATAATTATATATTATATCAAATTTAACTTTATAAAGCCATTTAAAATTGCCGATTAATCATTAAAATGAATTGCAATCTTTAGGCTCTTTTAATTTCCACATTTGATTGCTTTTCATTTCTATTGTTTTTTTTCTGCTTTTTTCTTTTTAATTTCTTTGGCTTTTTATGGCTCTTTTATTGCGCTAGTTTTTTAAATTTGCTTAAGAAAGGGCTAAAAGAAAGAAGTAGTTGGCTTTTGCACAAAAAACTTTTATAGAATAGGTAATGCATATGATTACAAAAAATTGACAAAAAGAATAACACATATTTGCATGCTTTGACAGAAATAAATAACACATATGTATGCTTTGACAGAATAAACACGTATATAGTCATAAAAAGTTTATTTTTATTATTTACAAATTAATTTTATCGTTTCTATAAATATTTTGTCCATAAGTCACCAATAAAAAAGTTTTTAAAATATTGAATTCTAAACATTATTGAAAACGTTGGCATAGAGTTCGAAAGTTTGGCAATACTTTGCATACCTACAGAAATCTGAATTAAAAGTCTTCAGTGATATATTATTGTAGATTAAGAATATTTTAAAAACTTTACATATTTTTTCAAATTTTGAAATAGAAAATAAGTCAGATAATAATAGATTTAGGGAGATATTAATTTAAAAAAGTTAATTTTTTTCATTTTGGTTGAATTTTTATTACTATTTTGTATTCATATAAAATAAATTAGTTTATTTGCTACTAGTTTATTCGGTTTTTTGGTTACTCTGAATACTTTATACAAATAACTCAAAAACATTGTAACTAGAATCTTTTGCAACCTTAATGTACTAATATCATTAAGAGGTTGTCCATAATTTATGTCTTGTATTTTTTGACTGTTTTTGACCCCCTTCTTCCCTTGTCACAACATCTCTTTAATAACAAGTCTCATACAAGGTATCATAAAACCACTAACCCCTCCCTCTTTTTTTTCTAGAATGTGACATAACTTATGGATGACCCCTACTTTTGTTAATTATATTAGGAGAGGGTATTATGTCATTGTATTTTAATGATATACAAAATTGTATTAAAATACATTAGCCCACCTGACAACTGCCATAACCTATTGAAACTTTTGATGGTGATTATGCTCTTAAACTAGCAGAAAAGAGTTGTTTTTCTCATTGTTAGTATTATTGTTCCCAAGATTTAAAATTATACAATTTCTAGATAAATATCCAGTTCAAGAGGTTGGAGGTCGTTCAAAGTCAAGCAGTTCGGATTTAAATTATTGTATGTAGCAAGGTATTGTCATTTTTGTAAAAGTTAAACAAATTTAACCTTATTTATTTTTTATTGTTTTATTTTTAATTTATGTTAAAATAATTTTTGTTAATTTAAGTTAAGCAGTTTAAGATAATTAATTTTCTAAATCAGTATTACTGATTTAACATATTGAATAATTATTGAATATATAAAATAATAAATAGATATTAAATATAAAATATAAAAATATATTAAATATAATATAGGGTAAATAATTTTCATTATTTTTATATTTAAAAATTTAAGTTAAGTAAACAGATAAATTAAAATTAATTAATAAAAAGTAAACATATACTAAATAATTAAAATACTTAAATATATAAATAAAATGGAGTAATTTAGCTACTTTAGAAATTTTACCACCAATTGATGTATCTCTACTTTTATATCTAAAACTTTACTCAGAAATTAATTTTTTTTTCATAATTTAAATTCTATTAGAAAAAAAACAAATTTTTTATAAATCTATGTCAAAAGATAATTATTATTTTGAAGACTTAAATATGAAAATTAGTTGAAAAAAGCAAAAAAAAAACAGGAAATTTAAAATGCTCTTAAAAACCTTATCATTTATTTCAGTCAAAAATTTAAAAGACCAAAATGTAAAAATTTTTTTTATTGTGTCGATATTGGATTCCATGATAGCAAGTGTTTTGCATCAACAAGAGAGGTAAAAAGTTATCTATGCAAATGTTTCTTTCACTTCCTTAATATGGTGTTGCCACTTTTACCACTCTTTCTCCCTGATATCTTGCTTCGGCATCATTTGTTTTACCAGTGTAGGTTATACACATTTATTATACACATTTTCAGCATTGCAAATATTTTTTTCATCTCAAACTCATCACCATATTTTGATGTCATATTTAACTGGTTTTGATGGTACATATTGAGTACAAACTTACAACTTTAAAGTACAACATCCTGTACAACTTTAAAGAAGATGTAGTTGTTTATTAGTAATTAAATTTTCTTGTAGGCTTAACATGTATCAAGCATATTTAGAAAGATATGGATAGATTATTGATAAAAATGTATATATTAAAAAGTATACAATATATATATATATATATGTATATATATATATATGTATATATATATACATACATACATACATACATACATACATACTGTAGGGTTGCCCTTAAAAATAAAAATTTTGAAATCATCTCCAGTCTGTGCCAATTATGAAAAAAATAATCTATGCAAAAAATAATTGCAGTGGAATGACATTTAAGGGTGGCCTTCAAGCCTTGATGTTTCTACCTGTAGGACAATTTCAGTTTTGTTTTTCACTTATTTTCAGTTTTCAACCACTTGATGGCTGTTTAACTTATTTTTAGGTAAAAAATGAAAATAATAACTTCTATTAACTAGTCAAAATACAAAATGTAAGTTTAAGCTGAAGTTTTAACTTTAAGCACTCATAGTCCAAAACATTGATTGTTTCAGAGTGAGGTTTTACTTTATACTGCTTGCTACAAAATTTCTTTTGATGCAATCTGAAAATTGTCTATGATTTTCACTGACAATTTGAAGTAGAAACTGAAGTTTATCCTCGTCTTTAGTTAATTTTTTATTAAAATTCTGGATAAAATGCCACATCTCAAATGCCACAGCCCTATTGTTGATGACAACTAGACTTTTTACTACATGTAATGCTCGATGGTAGGCTTTGTCTTCTTCCCACTGAGATGGATCTTTAGAAAGCAAGGACTTAGGAAGTTTCAGATACTGGAACAGTTTCTTAGAATTGGTTGTGCAGAACTGTTCCAGGCCTTGCTTTCCAAGAAACGCATCAGATTTTACGGTTGGTCTTTTTTATGGGTGATCTGGAGCTACTTCTTCCATAGTAGCAAACATCAGTCTATTGGAATCTTTTTGTATTCTAGTGTCAAACAGGGCTAATCCAACTAACTTCTCTGATTAGTACCATAGATGAAGGCCTAAATAATTTTTGGTATCCATTTCACCTGTTACATGGCCCCAGATATTAAAAATTGCACTCTTCCCAGTGAATTGTTAAAGGCACACTTGTTGAAAATTCTGATCTTAGATTTTTGGCTTTTGTTGTTCGATGACTTGCTCTAGTCCTTTGTATTAAGTTTCTATTAATTTTTAATGTGTTCACATTGTGCCCAAGATTTGATGTCACTTCACAGAGAGCATTGCTGCATTTCAGGATGAGATCTTAGTTCTCTCTAATGCAGATGTAAGTCCAGGAGACATTATATTGATTCTAGCTCTTGTAGGCGTTGTTACTTTGCCACCTCTACTATTGTCTAATTTTTTATTATCCATTTTTTCTGATGTACTGGATGAAGTTGATGAATCAGATTTTAGAACAACTTTTGTTCTATGTTTTCTTCTATGTGTTCTACTTTATCAGAGGCACTTATTGAACCTGATTGACCTTTTTGTCTCTGAGAGAAAAGGAATGCTCTATCTTCAGCATAAAATCATAGTGAGTACATCGGAATGTGCAAAATCAAAAATATCCCAAAGACACTCGATAAATTTATCCTCTTTTATCTTATGTCCTTCTGTCTTTTGATTTTTATGTTTTAGAAGAAATATCCATTGAACAAACATTGCCTCCAATTTGACTATGCAATCTTTGGCTGCTGGAGCAGATATTCCAGTCTTGCTCTAAAACGCTGACACAACCTTGATAACTTTTCGACTAGAGTTGCAAATTGTAAGTTTTTCCACTTTGTGGAGATGTATAAAGTGCTATAAGGCTTGGCGGTTTGATGGCAACTTTGCTCCAAGGATTTTCAGATTCATAGGAGCCAATGAGGTACACATTTTGTTTACCTCTAATTTCCATTATAAATCCTGAATAAAATAAAATGTGCTTACTGCTTGCTTAGTGCTTACAATTACAGAGTTCAAAGTATTAGTTCATGTTACATACCACAGAGCTAATAAATTCATTGAATAGAGAAATGTTATAACTATTTAATGTATAATAAATATCATTTAGAAATTCAAAGAAGAAATGAGTTTAATGAATAGAGCATACCTTAACAAAATTATTATTTTTGAATTAAAATTACTAAAAAATAAATACTTTAGAAACAATTTTTTTTTGCAGAAGATGTTAACAGATGGCTGCCAGTCACATGTCCAAAGAACTAGAATAAGATTATTTTATAATAATAACTAAGGAGCCTCAGAGAGACTATAAAATTTAGAAAAATTGAAGTTAACTGATATAATAAATTTTAAACATACACAAACAGAATATCATGATATGACAAACTGGACAATTTCACCGGAATTTCAAGCTCTAAAGACCACCCCTAAATATCATCTAATGACTTTTTGCATATATTATTTTTGACATAATTAGCACAGACTGATAGTGATTTTAAAATTTTTATTTTTAAAGGCCACCCAAATGCATACATATATACATACACACACATATATATATATATATATATATATATATATATATATATATATATATATATATATATATATATATATATATATATAATTAATTAGTAAAAAACACTTATCTAACTTTTATCTTCGACTTAAAGTTTCACCATTGCTGAATCATCAGGAAGAGTTAATAAAAATGAACATATAAAAGAAAAAAACACTGATTATTGTAATTGTAAACAAAAAATAGATTGTCCTCTAAATGGAAAATGCCTTTCGAAAAATGTAATTTACAAGTGCATTGTTTCCTCACAAAACAACCTTGATAAACAATATATTGGCTTAACCAAGGGGAATGCAAAAAACGTTATGCCAACCACAAACAATCGTTTAAACACAAAAAATATTCAAAAGAGACTATGCTGTCGAAATATATTTGGGATTTAAAAGAAAAAAATAAAAATTTTAATTTACAATGGTCTATTTTAAAATCTGCCCCTGCCTATAATAACATTTCCAAAAAATGTATGCTATGTTTGCAAGAAAAATTTGAAATAATTACTCATTTAAATCAAGGAAATTTATTAAATAAAAAATCTGAATTAATTTCTAAATGTAGGCACGAAAATAAATACCTCTTAAAAAATTATAAAAACAAATGACCAAATTAAACTATCCCCATTCCAAAGAAAATTATTTCATAATTACTTTCTGTAACTTCCCGTTAACAAAAAAATATAGTAATTAAAAAATTTTTATAATAATTTATAACTTCCTGTAAAATATTTTTTTCTATAAATTGAATTTTTTTTGAGATTTAGTAACTCTTCCTGGTGATCCAGCAATGGTGAAACTTCAAGTCGAAGATAAAAGTTAGATAAGTGTTTTTTACTAATTAATTATTGCTCTGTTCTTTAAGAACCTTGAACACTCTATTTGTAAAATACACTAACATAATTTACATATATATATATATATATATATATATATATATATATATATATATATATATATATATATATATATATATATATATATATATATATATCTTGAACCTCGTAATAGCATAAAATAAGTAATTATTTTTAAAAAAAACCCGATTTTTTTTATTCTTGATTTTTATGTTTCGTAAAATTCATTTACATATTCAAAAGATTATTTTACAAAAATAAAAAACTATGAAATAAATATTAAAAAATAGTCTTACAGAGAAATATTACTGGACAAAAAATTATACATAATAAACCAATATATTTATTACAAATTAACTCGGTAAATAACCAAAAAAAAACAATAATTTAAAAAAACCATCTACCACTGTATCTAAACTATTAGGATAAGCTAAGTTCAAATTTTCTTGTATTATATATTAGGGTAGATCTTTGAAAAAACTTTGACTTTGGATAATTTGTTGCTCCTGAATAATATGAAGTAGATTGGAAAAAAAATTTTCGATTTTTTTAATGTCTACCTTTGCCGCCAGCCAGCCTTAAATCACCATATTTGTATATTTTTATGTTTTTTATCATTATTTAATTACATAGTAATTATATATAATTATAAAAATTATAAAATTTATAAAATTTAACCTTGAGTAGTGTAAATTTTTGCTCATGAACGATAAAAGTGGAAAAAAAAACTAACTTTTTTTTATCTTTATTTGTTGCTGACCTTATTTTACCATATTTGTGCATTTTTAGGCTTTTTTTATTGTTATTAAATTACTGAGTAATTTTTGTTCTAAAATTAATAAAGTTTTTTTAAAATTGTGATAAATTAGATGATTTAACATTAACATATGTATGATTTAACCATTAGATGATATAACAAAAATAGAATAGCAATGGGGGACTTATAGTGTCCATTTTTAGGCTTTTTATTGGTATTTAGGTATTGGTATTTGATCATAATTTTTTCAATTTTTTCAGAAATGAGACTTTGTCTGGATTTATAAACCAGTATTAAATTATAAACTAGTTATCTATTCAGTGATTCAAAGTAACACTTTTTTAAATTATTATTATTTATTTATTTTAGGCATTTTTAGGCTTTTCTTATCATTTTAATTTTCATAGTAATTTACTATTTATTACTATATAAATTGTAGTGATTCTAATTAACATTTTTTTTAAATTATTATTTATTTAAAAAAAAAATTGTTGAAAAGTTTACTATTTATGAGTATATAAAGATTAGTATACTATTAGTATGTAAAGACTGTTGTATTATTAATATTATATAGATTACCAATATCCACATATATATCAAATAAATGGACTTTTGTTTATAATTTATTGAATTTAAATCTATATTTAAGAATTTTTATTTTGCAAATTGAATAAAACTAAGTTTATATTTATTTATAAAAAAACATGACAGAAAATCATAGACCAAACCAAGTTAAGGTGTCAAAGACAATTGCTTAGAACTACATTATCACATAAAGCAAAGTTAGCTATGTGTTCAGTAGGCCAAAAATTAATTTTCTTTGATAGGAGAAAAGATAAAACTCTTTGTGCATTAACAACTAGCAGTAAAGACATAATTACTGAAGAAAATATCACATTGAAGTACCTCCTTCAATTTCTCTTGGTCATATTTCTCCATCAAGCGTATCATCAACAAATATCAAGAATGCTGTTATAGGTTTTTTGATGAAAATAAAATATCACTTGATAATGTGTTAGCTATTAGCTCTGATGGAGCTAATGTAAATACTAGTGTGAACAATGGTGTAATAAGGTTGCTGAAACTGCATTTGGGATATCCAGTTCAATGGTTATTGTGTATGTTCCATTTTAATGAACTATCATTGAGAAATTTAGTATTGCATTTAGATGGCACCACTTCAGGACCTACTGCATTTAGTGGCAACATTTGAAAGCATTTGCAAATTGTCACGAGTTGCAAATTGTCAAATTTAATGTCAGACAGAATAACTTACCAAACGTTCTACATGAGATTGTGACAAATTATATTAGCAAAGATCAACAGTATCTTTATAACATGTGCAAGTCAATAGAAATAGGTGAGGTGAAAGAAAGTCTGAAAAAAAAGCCAGGCCCATTGGTTCATTCTTGATGGGTGATAACAGCAAATCAAATCCATCATTTGTATGTTGCAAGCACTCCTCCTATTACCTAGCTTGTAATACTTACTGTCTACATTCTTCCAGGTTATGAACCTGTGTGGTTCTTTAAAAAACTTAAGCCTCAATCATACATAGGGGCAAAACACTTGTGGCACCTAATTCAATTCTCTAGCTTCCTTTCTGAAAGCGATCGACTTATAGTTGATATTCAAAATAAATGTATTCAAAGAAATGCATATTATAGTGACCCAGAAAATATTTTTATATCAATGTTGATAAATAAAAAGAAGTAAGAGAGTTATCAGCTAAGAAAATTAAATTTGCATTGCACAGTTTCAAATTCTACAGAAGTAAGAAAATTTAAAATTCATCTTCTAAACTTTGATGCAGTTGATTACTTTAGTCTTGTAAATCGGGAGGAACACCCAAGGACTTTACCACCTATGTTAAAAGAGTTAAGTAATGATTTCATTGAAAATGCAATACAAAATATGCAAAAACTGATTTTCCATGCCATTCTCAAAATGTAGGAAGATATGTTCAAAAGCAGCCGCATCTGTATCTGGATAAATGAGAAGAGACGGATACATTAGAGCAAAACTTTTATCTAAAAAGTATATTCCACACTTTGTTCAGAAAATAAATGGAATATGTAGGATTAATTCTTTATAGAATTAATCCTACATATTAATTATTTATAGAACTTCTTTAAATAAGTACTATAAAAAGTACATAAAAAATGGCATTTAAAAAAGTTTGCATTGCTCATAAGAAATTCTTCTAGTCCTAACGTAATCGTGCTACTGCATAAAATTTTGAGTTTCAAAGCAATCTTAAAAGTTTGACAAGAAAAAACCATAATTATTGCTTTTTTTGTAGAGCAGAAACTTTTATATATCATATGCTGTAATATCAAAAATCGCTTATTTTCAATTAGATGGCGGCAAAAGAAGGAAAAAATAGTTTTAGTTTTTTATTTTATTTTAATGATATTTAGAGGTTCGAGCAACATTATTTTGCTATCCAAATCAATTTGAATGAAAAAATTGCAATGATGATCTACCCTAATAAATATGAATAAATATCAATATTTGTTTTTTTGAAAGTTATTTTATAATAAATATATTGGTTTATAATGTATAATTTTTTGTTCGTTAATATTTCTCTGTAAAGATTTTTGTTTTTTAATATTTATTTTTTATTATTGTAAAATAATCTATTGAAAGTATAAATAAATTTTACAAACCATGTCAAGAATAAAAAACAGCGTGTTTTCTTTAAAAATAATAATAATAATATATATATATATATATATATATATATATATATATATATATATATATATATATATATATACAAACACACACATATACATATATATATATATATACATATACAGGGTGCAGAAAAAGTTTCCGTACAAAAGTATAATTTAAAAAAATTATCTGTATGGTGCTCATTATCTGTTTTCTTTGAATATATAGTGAGTTTTTAGTATAATTTTGTATTCCTTCGTATTTTTGTAGTATTTCTTAGTATTATTTTGTTTTAAATTAAAGTGTAATTTCTTTCTTGTCTTGTACAGGAACTTTTGCTGTTTTTGCTGTTTATATTTTTGTACAAGAACTTTTTCCGCACCCTGTACATATATATATATATATGTATATATATATATATATATATATATATATATATATATATATATATATATATATATATATTTATATATATATATATATATATATATATATATATCATACATGTTAAGAAAGGAATAGGTTATTGATACACAAATAAAAAACACAAAAGGTTATTGATACACATCTCCAACTCTCGTTTTTATTAAAACTTAGATAAAAACTTACAACATTTTGTTTTATTTTTTTGAGAGGCTTTCATACTATATGAAATGCAATATTTGAGATACAGCTACCTGAATGTATATTTCATTATTGAATAATACTGAATGTTATAGGATCAAACTGAAGCAATTAATTAGCTAATAATTTATAACTGGATAGTGTAAGCTACCCACACAAACAAACGGTATATTCAGTAGTTAATGCAATTATTCAATTATTTTGTTTTGACTTGGTTTTAACAAATAAAGTTAAATTGTTTTAGGTTAACAAAGGTGATAGCCAACTTTCAAAATTTGCTTCACTAAAGTCACCTAATGCCGTTTTTTTGTCCATTAATTAAATTTTTTACAATATTGTCTTTCAGCTAGTATGTTTAACAGAACTATTTTCAATAATATAAGTAGCTTCCAGTAAGTAATTCTTACTACCATGGTAACATCTCTAGTATAGCAACAATCTTTTTTCTGAAAATCTTCTTAATCACCCTAATCAAAAAAAAAAAGAGCAGGCAGAAGTTATTATCAGAACTATATAGTTATGCAGCAAGTCAATATAATTATGCAGCAAGTCAATATACAGCAAATTAATTAGTTTAGAAGTTTTAACGATATTTATTTACTAACTTGATATAATGTCAAGACTTGATGTAATTTCAAGACTTGATGTAATGTCAAGACATGATGTAATGTCAAGATGACTATATTTAGTAACTAGCTTTTCGTCAAAAAACAGCTTTTGATAAAGTTGGTTTTTGTCTTGGTATGTATTTGACAGCAGAATACAATGTCTTATCGGAGCAGACAGCAGAACATAATTTCTTATCTTCAGTTAATGCGCTGAAAAGATAATCGTGATGTATTTACAAAAAAAAAAAAAAATGATGTTTCTACTAAAAAAATAGTGATTTTACTAAAAAAATCAGGCATTCTGTTAGTAGATACATCATCGCTATTTTTTTGAACACAAAAACATCCTGAGTCAAAATGTCTTATAGGATATCCTATAAAAAGGATATAAGACATTCCTATAAGATATTGAAACAGGATTTTCTATTAGATGATGCAATTAAATACAACCTATAGGAATTCCTTTAGGTTAGGATTCCTATAGAATCCTGTTCCAAAATTTTATAGGAGTCTTATCCTATAAGAACCGGGTATAAAAGTCCTTTAGGATGTACAAGAATTCTACAAAATCCTGTTCCAAAATCTTATAGGAGTCCTATCATAAAAGACACCTATATAAAAGTCCTATAGGTATGGACGGACAGAAATCCTATTCAATCCTATTCAATCCTATTCCAAAATCTTATAGGAGTTTTTATCTTATAAGACACTGAATGAACAATATCCTTTAGTTTTATATGTAGGGTGGGGCAAAATGAGACAGTTTGCGTTTATCATGATGCCAGCACTACAAATTATTATTTGCAAGATTTTTAAATATGCAGTTGTGTTCAAAAACTATTTTGTGTCAAGAAAAATATATTGAGTCACTTTGAAATAAAAAAAGTTGAGTAGAAGAGGAATCATTTCATCCCTCGGCTTCGCAAAAATTACAAATTTTTAAGTGTTGTTATTTTATTTTTCCCTAGCCTTTTTTGATCTCACTAAGTGGAAAAGCTTTTTATGTTTAAAGTTTTTTTTTTATTAGAATCTTTAGGTCTTTTTCTATCATTTCCATTCTTTGGTATTTTATTTCTTCAATAAAATAGTCAGGAAATTAGGCAATTCGATGCCAACATGATGCTTCTTATTTTTTTAATTGAAATGTTTAGTTCTTATCCAATATAGAATTATGTTTTATATTTTGTTAACTTATATTTAAACATAGATATTTAATCAAATTGAAGCAAATAATTACCTGATGTTTATATTTACTATGTTTGTATTTTATAATCATATTGTATTGTATATGTAATTGTAATGTAATAAAGTAGTATATAAAATATATAGTGAGTAGATATAAGCATATAGGTTATTGCAGTAAACTATAAACAAAATACAATGAATTTTATGTGTACTTTAAATACATAAGTTCAATATATGCATGTATGGTTTTATTAATTCTTGTAGTTGTTCTAAATATATATATATATATATATATATATATATATATATATATATATATATATATATATATATATGTATTTATATATATATGTATTTATATATATATATATATATATATATATATATATATATATATATATATATATATATATATATATGTATTTATATATATATATATATATATATATATATATATATATATACATATATAAATATATATATATATATATGTTTATATATATATATATTTACATATGTATTGTATATATATATGCATATATGTATATATATATATATATATATATATATACAACATATATGTAAATATATATAAATATACATATATATATACATATTTATATATATATATATATATATATATATATGTATATATATATACACTTATATATATATATATACATATATATATATACATATATATATATATATATATATATATATATATATATATATATATATATATATATATATATATATATATTATGTATAAATCTTCCGTTTATTATATCTCGATCATATCTCAAAACTAAAAAAAAAATCAGTGAAAATCAGCCTTAAAAGTAAGAAAATTTTCTTTCAGTCATCGATAAATACTAAAAACTTTCAGTGTAAACAGGCTCTAAAAATCATCGGTAAATCTCGGTTCAGCATATTAAATCCTATTGAAATTATGCTAAAACAGCTGTTCGAAAATGCGCATTTGACCGCGAGCCACGCTAGATTTAAATAGTTTTAAGCGTATTTTGTAAAAAATATTCATAAACTAAACTTTTTTATAAGAAATACTTATATTGTATCATAACAAAATTCCCACTCCCTCTTTTAAACCTCCCCCCCCCCCCCCCTTCCGTTTATTATATCTCGAGTAAAGTTCCCTCCTTTTATTTCCCCCCCCCCCCCTACCTCCTTGTGTTAAGGACTTGAGAGTTAGAGCATAAACAATAACGTTTTATTTTAAAAGCAAGACATGTATGCGCATTTATGTTATTTATTAAATGAATTACTTAACTATTTATTAACCGCCGTGTCTTTTATTATATTAATATTTATATATTATTATTATATTAGCATCAATTAGTTAATTAATAAAACAATATTCTAAAAAAAAACCAAAATAGACTCCAACAGGAATTGAACCCGGAGCGCAGGCACTACGCCCAAAGTAATTAACCACTACCCCACACAGTATTGTAACATAGGTGTTAATAAAGTTTAAGTAATATAAATTTGTTTTGACGCAAGATATTTTTAAAGTAATTAACGCGCTTTAAAATAAAATAACTTCCGCATGATTAATACTTAAGCGTTACGTCAGCGTTACACTATCAGGGAATCAGTGACCGGGGTAAATATATGTTAGATTGTTTATTTGGTGTCTTATAAGATAAAAAGTCCTACAAGATTTTGGAACAGGCTTGAAAAGAATTCCAGTAGATATATTTTATCCAATTCAATCTTAATTAAAATCTTATCGAATTGCCATTTGCAGTTGTCAAAGGATATTTAATAGGAATATATTATTCCTATTTATATCATATTATTTATTGGTATTCCTACATATATTATCTTTTAATTCTTAATTTTATTAAAATCAATGAGTTAAATTCACACAAACAAAATAATCTGCAAGTCAGTTATTTTTATTAAATATGTCAATTATTATTGTCATTAATATAATGTTCAGGGTTAGGGTCAGGGTCAGGGTTAGGGTTAGTCTTTATCAACAATAGTTTTCTTAAAAACATCAAAGCTTCATTTTGCAAGTTTACTTTCATCATTGTACTTTGCAGTAATTGCTTTTCTAAACATAGCATTATTTTCAAAAAAATAGAAAGCAAAAATATGAAAAAACTAAAAGTTGTATATTATATTCATTTTACAAAACAAGGGGAAATTATTCTATGTTTATCTAAAAAAAATATATACATATACATTAAATTAGTGTATTTTTTAAGATGAAATAAGCAATTGTTTTATTTTATCTTTGGTATTAAAGCATTTAATTTTTTGAATCAATATTTAATGATATATATATAAAATTTATTTTTATTACTATTAAATTATTATTATTATTACTTTTATCATTATTATATAAAGTTTTATACTTTATTGGCTTTAAAATGGATTTCATCAATTATTTGCTTAATCAGCTTTAATTTCTTTTCCAATTTTCTTTTTCCAATACAAGCTAATGCTTTATTTTCCAATACAAGCTAATGCTTTATTTTTCAATACAAGCTAGTGCTTTATTTTCAGACTCAGAGTCATTTAATGAATCAAGACAAGAAATTTTATTATTTCAGACATTAAAATTGTTATTAAATATATTTAAATTTTAACTAAGTAATAAATTCTTGGCGAAAGCAACATTACAACATTTAAATTGACCCGAAATTAATTCAACCATTATAAATTTCTTAAAGCCATGAATATGCCAAGTTTATCGATGCGCTATTTAAAAAAAATTTAAATTTATGATCGAGCTAAACGCCACCTCATCACTGAAAAAATATCGCCTATTAACAAAAAAAAAAAAAAATGTACGTAATTAATCCAAAGTTTTGTGAAAAATAATCTCAAGCAAATTAAAACCTAATGGATTATATTAAGTTTCATTAGGTTTTAATTTGCATGAAATTGACTGGACAAATGCACGTTGTAATGTTAGTTGACCATAAATTTGCAGTGAGAAAGTTGTATTTTACATTTAAATAGCCTATAAAATCTAAAAGGACTTTATTATAGACAATTACTTTCTTTAGAATATTAGTTTATTTCCAAAGGAGTCCTATGAATCTTGTAGGAATTACATGATTTATATAGTATTACATGATTTGTTTCATGATTACATTATTAACACTATAGTAGTTTTATTCTTCCTATTTAAATCCTATAGGACCTACAGGATTGCAATTGCATTCCTGTAGGTATCATATTGGTCCTTAGGTATCCTATAGAAGCTATAGGTTACATGTATGAATTGTATAGAACCTAAAGGAGTGCATTATGAATCAAAAAGGTATTCCATAAGTTCTATATAAATCTTATAGGATACATATATGGATGCTGTAGGACCTATGGGATTAGAATAGGATTCCTATAGAACCTATAGGATACCTATAGGAATTATGTTAGTCTTATTATCTTAGCAATCCTGTAGGACCTTTAAGATTTCAATAGGATTCCTATTGCAATCCCATAGTTCCTATAGGTTTCCTATAGGACCTATAGGAATCCTTCAGAAACCCTATAGATTTTACCGGAATCCTATAGGATCTAAAGGATTTCTATAGGATCCTATAAGACTTTTTGACTAGGGATTTAGTGCAAAGAAATGTAATAAGAATATGTAAAAAGTATGAAAAAATGAAATTGTAAATAGTTTTATGCGTATTTTTTTTTTCTTTATTTAGACATCGTAAAGTCATAATATTTTAGGAGATTCCTATGGTGGTGAAGGTTTTAGCAATTATTCTGCAAATCGAACAGCGTTTGTGAGCTGTAAACTGTTTTTAATTCATGCATCGTTTTTAATTCATAAAATAAGGAGAACATGATAACAAAAAAATACTTGCAATTTGTTAAATTTTTTTTATTTTTTGCATTTATTTGCGATGTGTCAGCATTAAGTTTAGATTTTGCAAGCTTTTTCAATATTTTGTTTTTTAAGTCTTTATAATTATTGTATCTATTGGAATTTTCAAAATATTTTTTTTAAACTGCGAACCCAAATTGTCATTATTTGAATTAGCTATTTTATATATATATATTTTTTTGTAAGTAGATTAAATATTAAAATTAGATACAACGGATGTCTATTGTGTGTGGATGTGTGTGGATTTCTTGTGTGTGAACGTATGTGAATTCTTCGTGTATTTAGTCTTAGTTGTTTTTCCTGCCTCATAACCCACCTCATAAAGAAAAGATTCCTTAAAGTACACCAAATTTAATTTATGAATTTTCAAAAATGACAAGTTACCTAAAGGTGTGAATGCTAATTAATGACAATAGTGTTTTTAAACATATTATAAAAATATCAAATAATTCCAGGTGAGTAAGATTTATTGTTTTCAAGTCTTATCTTGCCAACCCTTATTAGCCGTAGCTTCTCGAATAACCATACTATAATAGTTGTTACATACAATAATATTATTCTGTTAACTGCATTTTGATAGTCTTCCCTTTATGACGTGACGTTCTTTAAGTAATAGGCGCGAAAAAAAAAAAAAAATGCGAAGGCCGATATTAACTTCTATAAAATAAAAGCATAATATCTAAAAAAGCTTATTTGATTTTTTTATGGTTCTATCTTACTTGATCTGTTAAAAAAAAAAAAGGGAAAAAAACTGTGTTTATGGCTCTTCTACAAACTACTTGATACAGGAAAATAAAGTCTAACTATACTAAAACATCAGTTTATAGATTTCCAAGCGACAAAAAAGAAAAAACGCGTATGATAAAATGTATTCCTTATGCAAATTTAAAAGTGACAAGCAACACTGTAGTCTATCAACTAGACAGGCCCAAAAATTTTAGTAAAAGGAAGAGATCGATCAAAAAATCTTCCATCAATTTGGCTTAATGTTCCTTAGAGTCAAATACCGACATCTATACCCTCTTAAAGATCAACTAAACGTGCGTCATCTAACCGAAATTCTTTTGATATCGATTTCTTTTAATCACAAAATAATTAAACTTTTTCGTTGCACGTTGTTAAATGCACGAACTTTTTCGTTTCGAATGCATAAACTTTTTCGTTTGCACGTTGTTTCGTCACGTTAATCACAAAATAATTGAACTTTTTCGTGACACTTTAAATAAAAAGCACAATTTTTCTGTAGAATTTCAAGCCTTCGTTTCAGATGGTAAATTTTGTGCACAATCCCCAGACTTTAGTTAAATGTAAATAAATTAAACAGCATTTTAAGTGTGCACTTTGCAATAAACATGCAATTAAGAGTTGCACACAGTCGAAGCTATTGACTTTAAAGTTGCAAAACCCAAAAAACGTCAGTGAAAACTCTGTAATTGCTTCTCTCTAGTTAAATCAAATGTGCTTAAATCACTCTTTTCAAGAGCACAACCCAGATCATTTTTTGTAAAAAGTCTCTGTACTTGTCTCAAGTCTACCTCTGTACTTGTCTCAAGTCTACCTCTGTACTTGTCTCAAGTCTACCTTAAATTTGATAACCAACAAGCTTAAAAAGCCTGTTTCATAAAATGTTGTAAAGAAAAGAAGAAGTAGGCGGAATTTTATTTAAAGTTTATTTTTTGCTGAACTGCTGGTAATAAGTTCAATAAACTCCTCTTGTGGATTCTCGGGAACATCATGAACTCGCACGGTGAATGGACTTCTAGCAAGAGCAAATGATGTGTCAGATAAATTTGGAAAGTATCTTGACATTTCTTCTTTGAAAATTTTAAATTGTTCTTTGACAGAAAGTATTGTTCTTATAATTGTTTTTCAAAATTCAATTTTCATCACAAAAAAAAAAAATTTGGCCTTAGAGCGATAAATTAAAAATAAGATTGCAAAGAAGACAACTAAATAAATAATTTTGTGAAGTTGGATTTTTTCACCAAAAAGAGTTTTTCATAAATTCGCGGACTAAAGGGTTGTCCATAAATTTCGTCACACTTTAGGAAGAGAGGGGGGGAAGGGTTAGTAGTTTTGCGAAGACTCATACAGCACCCGATCCTAAGTAAATTGTTTCGATCTCATCGAAATATAGTTTCTCCGTGTTTTACGATCTCATCAACCGTGTATGCGCACACATGTGGCTGTATCGCCACACATGTGGCGTTATTTTCTTGATCTCATCGAACTGTCTTGATACACGCTGTTTATATTTCTTGCCAGTTTCATTACTATGTCTTCATCATGTCCAAATCATATAATTTTAATTATTTTTTTGGAAAACAAGAAATTATTCACAAAACGTTTTCTCTCTATTTTTTTTTAAATACTCTGAAATGTTTTCTATGGAAGTTTTTTTCAAGAATTTTGAGTAATTTGTCAAGGAATTGTTTTTCATTATTACATTAATGTTTAAAGTAAACATAATGAAGATTTCTTGTAATGTTACAGCAAATGATGACAAAAGCAATGGGGTAGCACTTACTTGTAAAGATAACCAAGATAGCATTGACATTGAACAGTTGTTGAAAAAGAGAAAGCAAGTTCCTTACTATGATATTGCAAAAAAACAAGCTGAAAATTGGAATGTATTGAAAAAACAAGCTCTAACTTTTAAGTTATATAATTCATCTATATCACTCTTAACATCAAAATATAGAAATCATATAAATAAAGATATAAAAAGTATAGAAAGAGAAAAAGATGTTTTACAGTTGTCAACTGAAATTATTTGAATTCCATTAATATCATTCATTATAATATAATCCTTAGGTTTGTCCCTAAACAGAACACAAATAAGAAAATATTCCTTGAACTCTAAATAAAATAAGTTTCCTGTTGAAAAGTAACTTAGCACTAATAGTTTCTTAAGGTTTTGGGGCTTCTAGTACTAGTTTCTTATAAACAAGTTTCTAATACAAAATTAAAAAAATGTGTACTAGCTCTCTGATTTTGTGTGTGTGTGTGTGTGTGTGTGTGTGTGTGTGTGTGTGTGTGTGTGTGTGTGTGTGTATATATATACAGTCAGTCACAAAAGTTTTCGTACACCTTACAATTTAGAGAAAACACTTAATAAAAACCATTTTAAATGCAAAAAAATAATTTAATATCGAAGTAATATTTATTTGTAAAATTGAAAAAGTTTAATTTTTGAATTTGTAACATGTCACAAAAGTTTTTGTACACTAAACCAAACTTGTAAAAAAAACAAGAATATGAAAAATTAAAAAATCTCTAGTATTTTGTTCAGCATCCTTTGGCATTTAGACAAGCTTTTAATCTTCTGTTCATCGATGACACTAACTTTTCAGTATAAGGAGACAAATTTTATAACATTCTTCTAGTAAGATATTTTTTAGCAAATTAACATTTGTTATTCTATGTTTCCTGACTTGTCTGTCTAAATAATCCCACATTCTCTAGTGGGTTAAAGTCTGGTGATTGGGGAGGAGAATGCAGTTGTTTTGGAACATTGTCGAGCAACCATGATTTTACAACATAAGCAGTGTGTTTTGGATCTCGATCCTGTTGAAATATCCAATTATTTCCTAACTTTAATTTAGCAGCATCTGATTTCAAATTATTTTTATAATGTCCAAATATACCCATCGATCCGTTTTAGGCTGAATAAATATCAAACTGCCTACTCCAGCTGCAACCATCGATCCCCAAACCATCACACTTCCACCTCCATGTTTCACTGTCGGAATTAAATTTTTTTCTTCTAGTTCTGTATTCTTCTTTCTCCATATTTTTCCACGGCTATCAGTTCTGAAAATGTTAAATTTACTCTTGTCAGTAAATAAAACTTTGTTCCAAAATTGTTCATCTTCCTTTTCATACTTTTTGGTGAACTCCAATCTTTTTCGTCTATTTTATACACTTATAAACGATTCCTTTCAAGGTACTCTGTCATTTAATCTGGATTTTCTAAATATTCGTCTAATATTTTCTGGATAAACTATCTTTCCAATTTCAAGTTCAACATTTACTGCTAATTTTGGTGCACTAATATGTGCATTTGAATTGACTTTTTTAATTAGACTCCTTCTGTCTCGTGAATTTAAAATTTTTGGTTGGCCACTTCTTCGTAACTTATTAACAAAACCAGTCATTTCAAATTTTTTAACAATACTTTAACAGTGGAATGTGTTTTACCAAGAATTTTGGCCATTTGACGAAGAGATTTTTCTCTTTATAGAATTTTATTATTAATTCAAGCATATCATTAGACATGTGATGTTTCGTAATTAAACTCATGTTTATAACTAAATTTTTGTTGATAAAATTATTATTATCTTAATAAAAATCTATGAACAAACAAATTTGAAGAAGTTTTAACCAGCTTCTAAGGAATTGCATATTATTAGGTATTAGTTTTATTAGTGTACGAAAACTTTTGTGACATTTTATAAATTCAAAAACTAAACTTTTTCAGTTTTACAAATAAATATTTTTCTTTAGTTAATTATTTTTTATTTCTTGTACGATATATTCTTGTTACTTTGTTATAAATCTATTTTTTTGCATTTAAATTGGTTTTTATTAGGCGTTTTCTCTAAATTGTAAGGTGTGCGAAAACTTCTGTGACTGACTGTATGTATATATATATATATATATATGTATATATATATATATATATATATATATATATATATATATATATATATATATATATATATATATATATATGTATATATATATATATATATATATATATATATATATATATATATATATATATATATATATATATATATATATATAATTTAGATTTGTGGCATACATAAGATAGCTATGTATGTTATGTAGCTAGATATGTATATACATAAGATAGCTATATATATATATATATAGAAAAATTTTATTTCGATGAGATCGAAACAATTTACTTAGGATCGGGTGCATACAGAACATATTACTAAAAATATTACCTTTCAATCGGCAAAATTTTTACGGCACCCTCCATCCTCATGGGGGAGTCTTTGGCTCCAGCTGACCCGCGGCATTTCTATAGAATTGCCCTCAAGCAGTGTTGACTTAAAGAGAGGGCGTGAGGTCTATTTTCCTTGGTACTGCAGTTTTAGTGGCCTCATTTGTTTCAGGAGAACTTTATTTCTTTTTCATGGTAACTCTACATGTTAAGGCCACTGTCTTAAAAATCTTACATTAGTGATCCACATTTTGAGTAATAGAAATTGATGAAAAAACTGGGCTTCAATATTTAAATAAATAAAAAAAACTAAATCATAACGCATCTCATATTGGATTCTAAAAGGTGATAAACATTAAATTTAAACATTGTTTCTTTTTATATAAAAAAGTTATAATAAACTAGTTTATAAGTCGTGCACATTTATTACCATTATTGCGCCCACTTTGCTAATACGCAAACTGTTTTAAAAAAAGAAAAAAAATTTGATTAAATGTAATAAGCATCTTTAAAAGAGGTTGCCCATAAATTACATAACGGTCTAAGGGGAAAGGGGCTGCTGGTTTTGAGACAACTCGTACGTTTTGCTTACAAATCGTACTTTTATACAACTTGTAAGCAAAAGAAATTGAATTCTTTTCCAACCGTTCTCCAAAAAATATTCTTTACCCCCAAATTTTACCAAAAATTCTCATTGAACAAATTGAAATTAAAAAAGGTCCTGTAACTAAATACGTGGGCGTTTTTATTGACGAGAACATCACATGGAAACATCATATACAAGTTTATCTTTTGTTTATAAGGAAGTATAATTTATCTCCTTTAATTTTTAAAAACCTTTTCATTTTGAAACCATTAAGCGAGTTTAACATGAGAAATAATAATTATTTAAATGAACCATTCTGTCGAAAAAATTTCAATTAATTTTGTATCACTTATCGTGCGGCTCATCTCTGGAACAAAAATATTTTGCCTTTCTACGACTTACCCCTATATTATCCTGTTTTGAAAAATAAATTAAAAGGTTTCATTCTCTCTATTGAAAATATCTTAGAATACATTTAATTTATCTTGTGAAGAAGTAATTTTTTATTGTTTTGAGTTTGTATGTTCAAATTTTATTTTATACTGAAGTTCAATTTATATTTATGTAAGATTTGTTTTTATGTTATTTTTACGTACTCTTTTTGTAAAAAAAGTTTTTATATTATTTTACGTACTCTCTTTTGTAAAATGCTTCTGACGATAAGATCATTGTGATCTTCTTTTAATATTGTTTATACAAATATAAGCAACCATATTTTACAAAATTTGTAAAATATGATTGCTTATATTTGTAAAACATTTCATTTGTATATATTAGATCAAATGTAAACAAAGCATTAAAAAAAAAAATCTAGTTACTATAGTGTTATGTTAGAATAAGAGGTGGGCAGAGGGAGGGGGCAAAAACTGTTAAAAATTGAGTGACGTAATTTATGGACGACCCAATTTAGCCTTTAAAAAAACAGCCTTAATTGTCATGTTTATTCAAAGTATTTTGGCATAAAAAATAGCATTACTACATAAATTAAAATAATGTAGAACAATGATTTAAAACTATTAAATTTCGCATTTAAAAAAACAAAGATATAAAAAATAAAATTAGCTGTTCACACCGTGTAATAATTTATATCTAAAATCACGTCATATTTTAACGAATTAAATTTATAAATCTTGTGCTTTTCTTTTAAAACCAACTAATGATTATAAAAAATTGCACCTTAGACTTCGATTCTTGAAATAAAAAAGACACTGAATGATAATATATCCTTTAAAAGAAATGGCCTTCAATTTTAAAATAGACTCAACTTTTGGGGTGGGCTCCCGGCATTTGCCCGTGGTGACTGTGTAAAGACGACACTGACCACCCCCATTTGAAACGTAACACCTACTTGCCCCGGCTTTACGTATACATTATATAGTATACACTTGAATAATAGATTAACTATGTAGTGCATATATATGAAATAATCTTAATATAAAGTTGAAGAATATTTTTTTAAAACACAATTGTATAACAACTGCAATAAAATTGTCATATACGGATAAATTATAAATAGTTTATTTTATTCAATACTTTTTAGATTTGAAATTTCTTCATTTTTAATAAGGCTCATTCTCGTTACTTTTCACTTTCAATTTTTCAAATTATTTTAGTTTAACGGTCAACTAAATTCAAAAGGTCAATTAAAAAACTTTCGATTTCGAATCAGAAATGATGAAGGTTAAAAGATCAGAATAATCAAATAATAAACCGTAGTGATAAAAATCATTTAAACCAATATATAAATTCTTACAATAATGTTTCAATACTCATTAATTAAAAAATTAATAATAAAGAAATATATTGGAGTAAAAAAAATTTTGACGCTGTTCGGCACAAATGCCAAATCACTGAACAGTAAATTTGGCGAGTTAGTTGAACAAATAGCTCATAATCAGATGCAATTTATTATGCTTTGTAAAAATTTTTAATTTATTTATAAAAGACCGTAAATATAGTAGAGGCGGAAGAGTTTGTATATACATAAAAATACAAAATCTTATCCTGTGACTGAAAACTGTCTAATTGATAATGTTGTCGAACAAGAATGGTGTTCAGTTGAGATTATTTTAGAATGGTGTTCAGTTGAGAACAGAAATTGTTCTGTGTCGATAGATTTGAGCGCCTTAGAATTTATAGAACCTTTAAATGATTGCTTCTTATACAAAAATGTCTTGTTGCTAACATTTCAACTTAGCTTTGGGTTTGATACAAAGTTATTTGACTTGGTCATATCAGCAAGTAGTAATCGGGTTTTCTGTTTCACTTACTTCCTCTAAGCGGAATTAAACATGGACACCATATACTGAATTTAAAATATTTTATGTAAAAAAAAAACAATTTCGATCAAAAACAAAAAAATAAAAAATATTATACATTAAAGGAAATTATAGAACTTTGGAGTTAAAGAAACTTACAAATAATTGCGGGAACTTACAAAATTAAAGAACTTAGAAATTATTTTTCAAGTTTTGCTTGAAAAAATGAGTTTAAAGTTTTAAAATCTAGTCAAACTTATGAAAAATGGCTAAATATATATTATACTGGACGAGGTAACTTTATTAAAAATATAAATTATGATACAAGTAAAATATGCTCCGTGGATGATTAAAGAGCTTTGGAAAATGATAAAATTAAAAAAAAAGTTTTGGTACAATTGAAGGCATTTAAAGTTTAAACAAACTAACATGGTAAATGACTTTTAAATCTTGAATAAAAATTTTTGCACCAAATAAGAAATTAGATAATCAATGGCAGACTAATAAGTAAAGAAAAACAAGAAAAGATAAAAGGAAAATAAAAATAAAACCAATATATTGAACAGCACCAAAAAAAGAAAATAGTTATGAAAATGTGTCAGAAAAATATTTTTTACCAAAAGAAGAAATTCAAACAACATGTGATGACATTAAAACTAGTGACTTTACTAGTAATCTTGAAGATGAAGTTATTGGAAGCTTCCTGGATTGTCTAGAAAAAGCATCCTTTTATGAAATATTGTGGTCCAACAGAAGCATTAGCAATAAGCTATTCAAAAAGTGCTTTTGTGGACAGATGAAAATAAAGATCTAGTTCTTATTCCCTTTAATCTAACTAATTCCCATCGGATTTTATTACATCTTAAAGTGAAATCAAAAGAAATAACTATTCTTGATCCACTATCTTCAAATATTTTATCCAATATTTCATTTTATGATAAGGCAATTGCAGTTGCTAAAGAAATTTTTGGCGTAAGTTTAACATATTAAAGCCAAATGTTATTTCAACACAAAATCATTGTTTACAAAAGACAGTTACAACTGTGGTGTTTATGTATGTTACTATTCGTTACAGCTGTGTGAAGGTATAGTTCATAATGTATGTTGGTGACAAATCTAGCAATTATTTGAGGATATTGGTTTTAATATATCGGTTTATATCTCAATTTATCATTGTTACTCTATTGTATCAAAAAAATTTTTTTTTTAATCATTTTACATTGAAAAAAACACTTATGAATAACCTTTTGGTTACGTTTTATAATTAATAATAACATATATATTATTTTTTTACTTAACAATAAATTACTTTATTTTTTATTGGCATTTGTTTCATAGTATTACATATCTTCTATTGTTTACTTAGGAAAAAGTTATATTGTTAATTTTTATTGATTACGAATTATTTCACATCTGTTCATAAAAACAACAAAGTTTTAATGATTTTTAGGAAAAAATCGTAATGACTCTTTTAATGAAGTGCGATTCCGTAAACACATTTACAACACTTTATGAGGTGGGTGTTTGAAGAACCTTCGAAGTGCTTTTGAAAAGTTGTATGATATTTGCAGGGTAAGTGAATTAAAAATATTTGACAGTATGAATGGAGTTTTAAAAAATAATTGCACATACCACCAATCATTTAAACGGAAAAGAACCTTAATAAGTAATTTATTTTTGTTTTCTTTGTTTCTCAAACTGTTTATTATTCTTACCAATGTTGATGAATGTGATCATTATTATTTGTTGTACGTGGTTGTGGTCTTATTTCCGCAATAAGTAATTTTTTAAATTTGTATTTAACATTTGCTTATTGTTTTGAAATAACTATTCTTTTATTTGATTTATTAGTGTAATTTTCTCGCTCAAAACAAAACTTCTTTTCTTTCCAACTGTTTGTTTAATAACCTGAATTCAACTCTACAAAAGTTTTGCATCCATTTATATCATATACCTATCCACAAAGATCGTCATTACAAAAACCACTAAATACATAATTACGATTAAAATAATTCAAAACTACTAACAAAAAGAGGCCACGTAATTGTCATAGAATGTTCTTGAACTTTTCTTCACCAAACTTACACTCTTTGATCCTTAAAAATCATACAAATAATAATCGTCATATTTTTTGAGCATGCGTCGTTCTCGAGTATTTCGTGGCAACGGCACTTCTGTTTCTTGGGATCCATTTTCGGCTTCACTGTTCGTTTGTAGTTCGTCTTTTTGATTTGTCTCCTACATACTTTTAATTCGCGCAACATGGTTTTCCGCGTTATCATGACCACTGTCTGTGTTCATTTCTACTTCAACTTTTGAAATATTGCATGTTCGAGTGTCATTTTGATATCGGATATGTTTTACGTGATACGGGACTCCATTAACTTCAACAACTTGTTTCGAAACATTTATAGTTAGTTTTGCTGGCTGCCACTTAGTATGGCACTTTGCATTCGGTGGTTTCAACCATACGCTATCCCCATTGTTAAACATTTTGTTTATGTCAGTTTTTGCCGGAAGATCATCTTTTCTCAATCATTTCACGTCAATTCAATACCTGTATGTTTTCCTTATCGGACTTGCTTTGTTTTTGTCGGCTGAGACATTGTACCAATATACTGCTTCCGGTATTGATATTTTCGATCTTTCTGCAATTCTCTTAATTGTACGACGATTTCTTTCCTCAACTCCATTACCTTCAAGATAATAGGCAGATCGAAACCTAATGCGCACTACCCAACCATCAAGAAAACTTCTCAACTCCTTAGTTTTAAAAGTTGCATCTTTATCTGTCAAAATTTCAGATAGCGCTCCTCGCTCACAAAAGATAAGGCGTAGTATTCGAGTGATGGCAATACTTCCGTATGAACTCGAAAGTTGTCGCCACAGGGCGTATTTTGAAGTTCCGCAATTTGAGTTTGAAATTTTTCTGTGCCAAAATGCATACTACCTATGATCATTCTTTCCCAATTTTCTTTAGCGCTCAATTTTCCCTTCACCCATTGTAGTGCTGGATCTATTGACTGACATGGTTTGCAACTTTTAATTACATCTCGAACGTCATTTTCGGAAGTGATTAGAATTACTTTACGAACAAAGCTTAACGTTCGGTTTACTCCAAAGTGTCCGGTTCTCTTGTGTATGCTAGAAATGGATTCAGCCTCTGTAACTACTATTCCGACGGAATTGCTCGAATGCTCAGCCTCTGTCAATTTATTCAACCATCCACTTCGAACTCTTGTCAATGCGTCAGCTAAGCTATCTTTTGAAGGAACAAGTTTTACATTAACATTAAGACCATATTCTTCAATAAATTTTTGCAGAACGCTTAGTCTTCTTCGAATCAACATTTCGCCCATTGCTTTTGATTTCAATCTTGACTTACCAATAAGAGCGTCAGAGACCCAGTGGAACACTGTCACGGAATCTGTGAAAATAGTCACTTTCTTTAGTTTCCACGTCAAAGCCATATACAGCATCCAGCTCCGCCATGTTTTATGTGATCATCAAACATTTCTTTACGTAGCCATGTTGCATCTTCTACAGTAGTTTTACCAATTTGAGCAAGAGTACCAAATGCCAGAGAACTAGCGTCGACTCATATATCACCCTTGTCACCAAGTACAGGCCAACCACCATAAGCTGGATTGCGCTTTTTCACCTCATCATAAACTTCTTGTAGTATACACTTTAATTTTTTATCGCAAATTTCCTCGTCCCAACCCTTCGTCAAACTAACCACTCTTCTTTTCAAAAGGTTGCAAACTACACGTAACCAACCACAGAATGGCAAGTGACCTACCAACTGCCCACAAACGGAAAACACTACTCTTCCGTTTAACTTTTTCAAAATCGCATCGACGCGATTTTCTCTGGACCACATCAACTTGCCACCAACCGTGTACACACGTAATCCCAATATACGAACCCCATTACATTCAATCTGTTTACCTTCCTTACTCTCCAAACCCTATTTTTCAAATTGTTTTCTGACATAATCAAGACTCACTACTTTCTCATTGACAAAAATGTTGTCCACGTAAGCGGATGCTCCCCTCTTCACCAATTCGTCTTGATCAAGAATGACACTTACAACAGATTTCATGATCATTGGAACAACATTCAATCCAAAACCAAGCTGTGTCAAACAATACATTTTGTTTCGAAAAACCACTGTTTGGAATGGCCAAAGAGATCCCTTAGTTTTCAAATGGAAATAAGCCTTGCGTAAATCAATAATTGCTGGTTTGTTTCCCATTCTTCTCCATTCCCTCAGCTTCTTAACACACACATCTGCATCTCTTGTATTCGTCTTGATAAAACTGTTAGCTTTTCTTCGGTCCGAAACGGGTCTGCCCTTAGGTTAGTCCCATCTTATTTTCGTCATATTCAATTAACCATTTACGATTGATCCAATCCCGTAGATGGTTTTCATATTCTACTCTTGCATATTTTAGTATGACGTATTCGGCCACTTTGCTACATAATTAATTGGGGCCTTCTCCATCTCTCCATTTCCATTTAACTTCCCATTCGACACCATTAAATATTGCTTCATGATCTTATTTTTAATTTCAAGTTTATTGACTTTATCTTTCTTTGAGACTGCTGTTTCACATGGGCTAAACCGAAAACTTGCCATTCCAAACGGGGAAATAAAAACTCCTCCTAGCAATTTAATGGAACTTTTTCCAAGCATTATATCAACTCCAAATGGTTGAAAATCCACCAAAATAACTTTGTCTTGGATGTTCTTCAGAGCGAGGTTCTTTGCAAGGGAACAGTTTCTTGCAATATGATATAACCTTTAGCAGTTGTAACACACCAACGGAACTTTTGTAGCTTTTTGATTTCGAAACACAGCACCAATAGCATCATCTACGCATACACGATTTAAAGCAGATTAAATTCTTACTTTGGGTAACATAACATCAATTGGATTCATACTTTGGGTAACATAACATCAATTAGATCCATAGCGGCTCGAAATCTTGAAAATAAAATTGCCCAATGATTGCTCCACTCTTCCACAAAAGTTTATGGAAATTGGAGGTTTTCCGAGCGTATATGGTGTCCTGGATGGGTCTTGTATACTCCTTTTCAACCCTTTTCAAGCAGACGAAGATTCTCTAATCAATCGCCATCGTATCCATAGCATAAATGCAAGGGCAGTATGTGGACGCGACACATCCATATTTTATGCATCGACCAACAGTCCAGGAAGGTGGCATGATGCCCATGAAAGTCTTTCACTAAATTATATTTTACAACTATTAATGCACTAATGTTGGCTATTCAACTAATACGTTTCATTCTTCGGTATATTCATATTTGAACATACTATTCGAACTATTATTGCTAATTATAATGTAACTAAAACTAACCAATATCATGTATTTTAATGTAACTTAAAGTAAATTTAAATATTGTAACTTTACTATTATTAGGTTCAAAGATATTGTAACCTATGGAACAAGTCTTAAATTGGAAAGCTTCCACTTAGTGGAGCTGTAATTTTGGCTGACTCTGCGTACCCATGTCGAGAATAGTTAATTCCACCTTTTCCTGGTAATCCAGACGGAGCTCAAAAACATTTCAACATAGCACAGAAAAAAACTAGAAACATAATTGAGCGATGTCTTGGAATTGTCAAAAACAGGTTTTTGACAATTCCATATATATATATATATCTATATATATATATATATCTATATATATATATATCTATATATCTATATATATATATATCTATATATATATATATATTTATATATATATATATATATATATATATATATATATATAAACATATATAAACATATATATATATATATATATATATATATATATATATATATATATATATATATATATATATATATATATATATATATATATATATATATATATATATAAATATATATATATATATATATAAATATATGAATTTACATATATATGTTGTATATCTATAAAAATATAAACCGATATTAAAAAAACATAAAAAATGGATACCGATAAAGTAATTACGATGGGAATGCTTAGATAACTCATGTCATTACAAGGAGATACAATTTTCAAATGTTTTAAGGAAAGTTTGCTCAGTGTTCTTAAAAAAGTTGATAACTTAGCCAAAGACAGTGAAGAAATTAAACGTGGGCTTACTTTTGTTGGTGATCAAATGGAGACAAAAGTGAGCAAGGTTGATAGCAAAATGGCAGAAATTAAAGAAACTATGGTTGGTATTAAATCATTCCACGGAAAATTAAGCAACGATTCAAATGAAAATAAAAGAAAAACAGTCGATCTTGAGGATCGAAACCGACGTAACAATCTAAGAATTGTCGGAATCAAAGAAGCAAATAACGAAACTTTTAATGATGTTTTAAAAAAAGTAAGCCTACTATTTAAGGAAGACCTTGAAATTGCGGATCCAGTTGTTATAGAAAGAGCACATTGTGTCGGTAAATTTAATGGCAAGCCTAGAACTATTGTCTGCAAAATATTAAACTGGCAGGACAAGGAAAACATATTATCTAACGCTCGTAAACTCAAGGGAAAAAATATATTTATCAACGAAGACTATAGCGATGAAACAATGCGAATTCGTAAAGAGCTTTTTGTCCAAGCAAAAATACATCGTGGTAACGGAAAATACGCGAAAGTCATATATAATCGATTAGTGGTCAGAGAAATGAAAAACGAGAACGAGGGTGTTAAAAGCAAGTAATTTATTTATTTACGTTTTAATTATTTTATTAAGTACTAAATTAAGGTTTTTCTTAAGGATTATATTAACAATGAATATATCTAAAACAATGCATAACAATGAAGCTAATTTGACAAAATTAATATCACATATTTTTAAAATTTTTAAATATAACAAAAGTGATTATAATTTTTTGACTGAAATAGATATTAACTGCTTAAATAATGAATATTATAAACCAGAAGAATTTAAGAGAGAAAAACGTAACAAAGATTTAAACATTTTAAGTATTAATATACGGTTAATGAACAAAGATTTTGAATCATTTAAACATTTTTATTATTCTTTAAATTATCTTTTTGATGTAATATGTATATCAGAAACTTGGGAAGATGCAAATTCGCCCATGCCCGAAAATTCCCTTTACAATTTAGATTCATATAAAATGATAAGTCAACCACGTGTAATCAGCAAGGGAGGTGGCGTTGCAATATATATTCTTGATAAATTTGAATTAAAAAAAAACAATAAATTTTCAAAAACAAATAAACATATTGAAACTTTGTGCATTGAAGTGTTAAATACTTCTGGTAGATCGTTTTTAATCTCCTCATTGTATCGACTGCCATGTGGTAAACAAGTTAACTTCCTTAATATCTTGAGAAATTTTATGTCTCAAATGAGTAAACAAAACAAGCACGTTTTCTTCGCGGGAGATACAAATATGGACGCATTATGTTATGAAAAGTTTGCAAACATAAAAAACTTTTTCAACTTACTATTTGAATTTAATGTAATACCCATATTTTTAAACCCACCCGCATTACTAACCAAACATCTTCTGTGATTGACAATATTTTAACAAACAGTTCCCTAAATACTAAATTTGAATCAGGCCTTTTTATTGCAGACTTTTCTGATCATTTTCCGGTTTTCCATATAGCACGCGAAGTACTATCTAATATTGACTATAAAAAAATCTTTGTGACTTACAGAAATCTTTCTATAAAAAACATAATAATTTAAAAAAAAAACTCCAAATAGAACGATGGAACAACGTTTATTCATCAACAGATCCTAATATTGCTTTTGATAATTTCTCAAGTACATTTCAAAATATCTTTGATAATATATGCCCAAAAATAACTACGAAATAAAAAGAAATAAAAAACGAAGGATATAAGAATCTATGGATGACAATAACTTTAATTAAAGCATCAAAAAGAAAACAAAAACTTTACGTAAAATTTTTAAAATCAAAAAATAAAGATGATGAAAAAATCTACAAAAATTATAAAAATTTTTTTCAACATAATATAAAAGAAGCAAAAATAAGATATTTTTCTAATCAGCTTGATAAGGATAAATTCGATATAAAAAGGACTTGGGCTGTTATGAACCAACTAACAGGAAGAGAAAAAAAAAAGCATACTTGCTTACCACAAAAATTAATTTCCGATAAAAAAATTACAATTAACAAGTGAAAATACAAAATAACAAGTGAAACAAATATATGTCAAGAATTTAACAAATATTTTGTTAATGTAGGCCCCTCTCTTGCTTCTAACATTGCGCAACCAAATAAAACATTTAATAATTTTTTGGGAGAAAAACCCAACACTAGTATAAATAATGAAAAAATAACTAAACTTGAATTTAATAAAGCAATTATTGAACTTAAACGCAACAAGTCATGTGGATATGATGGTTTTTATGTTACGGACAGCATTTGTAAACCATTATTTTATTTAATATCATCTTCATTTGAAAATAGTATATTCTCTGACAAACTTAAATTAGCCAAAATTAATCCCATTCTTAAAAAAGGTGATTGCAATAATATTTCTAACTACCGACCTATTTCTCTACTCCCAGTTTTTTCAAAAGTATATGAGAGAGTAATTTATAATAGAGTTAATAAGTACTTTACATTAAACAATTTATTATACAAAAATCAGTTTGGATTTCAAAGCAATTGCTCTACTGAACATGCTATTATTAAACTTGCTGACAAAATATATAAGTCGTTTGATTGTGATGAACTGGTATTAGGAGTTTTTATTGATCTTTCCAAGGCCTTTGATACGGTTGATCACAGTATTTTACTTTCCAAGCTAAAATATTACGGCATAATAGGCTCAACATTTAAGTGGATTCACAGCTACTTGTCTAACAGAAAGCAATTTGTACTATTAGAAAAGTCAGGAGCCCTTGATATTACGTGTGGAGTTCCTCAGGGTTCAATCCTAGGTCCATTATTGTTTTTAATATATATTAACGATATGCATAAAGCCTCCCAAAAAATATCTACTATTATGTATGCTGACGATACAAATTTATTTTTTAATCATCCTGATGCAAAGACTTTGTTTGAAACTATGAATATTAAACTCGAAAATTTCAACCTCTGGTTTATAGCAAATAAATTATCCCTAAATTGTAAAAAAACTAGCTTTACTCTATTTCATAAAAAAAAACAATCAATAAATCTCCCGTTAAAGCTGCCTAAACTGTTTGTTAATAAAAATCAAATTAAACGTGACAAATGCACAAAATTTTTGGGAGTACTTTTTGATGAAAATTTGTCATGGAGAAACCATATTGGTCTTCTTGAAACAAAGGTGTCCTCTGTAATAGGTGTTTTGTATAAGTCAAGACCTTTTCTCAATAGTAAAACACGTAATATGCTTTACTTTAGTCTTGTACATAGTCAGCTTTTGTACGCAAATATTGTATGGGCCAGCACCCATAAAACCAAATTGCTAAAATTGCAAAGTCTGCAAAACCATGCATGCAAAGCAATTAATTATTTAAATAGGTTAGTAAACCCGGCCCCAGTGATGAAAAGCATGATGGTTCTAGATATTGAGAAACTTAACACATTACAGATATTAATTTTTATGTATAAATATAAAAACAATCTTCTACCAAGCATTTTTTCAGATAACTTTCTTATATCATTTTCTGAAAAATATAATCTGCGTTCAAATACCAGGAACGACTATCAACTAGGAAAAATTAAATCACAGCAGTCAAGTTTTCTAAATACAAACCGAGGTCCATCAATATGGAATCGTTTCCAAAATAAAAATATTAAAGACCTAAAAAGCATTTCATCGTTTAAACAACAAACTAAAATGCATCTCCTTAATTCCTGACATATATATTATAGTTTACAGTATTTGTTTTCAGATTTTTTTTTGTAATTTTTCTTTTTATTTATTTTTTATTTTTTTCTTCTTATGTGTTTTAATTTTATTAAATTTATTATTTTTCTTTAAAAATTAAAGTGTTTTTTTATTTTTATTTCAATAGTAACTAAAGGGGCTCTATGAAAAGGTTGTGATGATAAACGCATCATCCTTACCTTCTTTGAGTCCCTGACTGATTATAACAGTATATATAAATAGATTATAAATTAAAAAGATTAAAAACGTTTTTTATAAAGGTTTTTTTATGTTTACGATGTTATTTATTTTATATGAAAAATTGTAATATTGTTTAATCAGCGAAATAAAAGTTAAATAAATAAATGTGCATTTTGTTTTTTTATAGTACACGCTTAAAAAAATTATAGAAGATTTGTTAGCTTTTGTTGTTAGTTTTGTTTTGCAGTTCTTATTAAGAGTATTTTAAAAAAGATAAAATTGCTTAATAGCATAAAATTAAGATAAACTATCGAATTAATATAAAACTATAATAGAAATTAAATTTAAAATATGAAAGATATTGTACCAAATACCCGGTACATACAAAAAATATTCTTAAGTAGAGTGCTGGCCCAAAAAAAAAGCGGTTGAAAAAGGAAATTTAGAGGTTAAGGTAAAGGTCAATTGCTAGCCAATGCATTACCATAAATTGAACATGCTATTTAAATGCGGTAGTGATATAGTTGTAATGCTTGTATCAATTTCTTATTGCAACAGCATTGGTTTTAATGTTAGTGTGAAGTTTTACAGAACTTATTACTGTTATTTATCACCATGGCAATGGTGATAAATAATAGATAAAATAACAATAACAATTTTAGCTATTTTTTTATTTTCATTAAAAAAATGCAATTGGTTCTACAATGCAAATAGCTCTACAGTTAAATACCTTCCAGGTGAATGTTTAAATACAGTTATACAATGTTTTTCGAAATTAAACATAAAATTATGGTAAAGCTCTTCCCTTAATGCTCGAGAATATCCTCCTAAAACAATAAAAAATTTGTTAATTATAAAATTTGTTAATTATAAAGTTTGATATTAAATATTACAACAAATTAATTTTAAAATACCGTTTCTGTATTTATAAAATGTTGCTGCTTTAAAGGTTGCAATTTGTCATTCATTAGCTTTGTTGCTGTTGTGTAATAAATTGTTAGAGCCTTTTCTTTCAAATTTGCTGTTGTCTGAAAGCAACGTCCAATTTCAAAAGTTTGATTCTTAATTCGTGTTCTTTTTCTAATCTTTCTTTTTCTAACCCTAAAACACTTACTTTCAATTTTTTAAAACTTCCATATACCAAGAGACTTTCTCTAGCTTGTTTTCTTTTTAAATTTTTTAAATGCCTCTATTGATGGTTTATTTTAAGTTAAATTTAAAAATTTAATTAAAGGTGTCAAAACAAGATCCGTTGATTAAAATGATAAGAAAGGTGGTTTAGATTCCTTTAAAAATAAGAAGTTTTTGATGTGATGTGAAAAAATTAGGCACAAATTGTCTGTGATATAATTATAAATCTAAAACCTACAATTAATTAAATTAAACAACTGAGATTTAAAAAAAAAAATTTATAAATTGTATTACCTTGAAGTATCGAACGACTAATTTTTTTGGGTGTTCTTTTAGTTTACTTTTAAGATTTTCCCACGTTTCTTTTTTAAATTAAACGATTAAACGATTTTAGATTAAACGATTTGGGACTTTTTATTGTTAATAGTTATTTTTATTTGATGTAAATAATTTTTTTTTTTAAGTGCTTATTATTAAAAATCCACAGAATTTAACCTATTTCTATTTTGTCAAGGGTAATGGAGGCAACGCACGCGTTATAGTGGTCAGAATGCGCCATCGGTTTGTATCTTATTTTTACATTTTGTCTCGTTTTTTTACTTAAATAGATTCTATCGAGTCGAGAATAAGAAATATTATCTGTGGCTTTTAAAGTGAATTCTTGTTTATTTGAATTAAAAAGCCACGTGCCTTCTATTTCGAGTTTTTTAATATATTTTAAAAATTTTTCCGTCGAGGGGCATTCTTTCCTGTAAATTTGTGGGTGCCTATTAATTTCGTTTAAAACCATATTAAAATCTCCCGCCCGGACAACTATAACGTTTTCTAAATTTATATGTTTAATTTTGTTTTCGATTAATTCAAACAATTTTTTTCAGTGTTTAGAAAACTCATGTCCCGAGGGAACGTATGCGTTTAACAAAAGAATTTTCTGTTTGTTTATTTTTATTAGTGCATAATTAAAATTTCCATTTTTTTTGTTAACTCATAGTTTTGTAACTTATTTAAATGAGTGTCTTGTAATAAATAAAAATCGTAATTTAGTTTTTAAAAATTGTTTAAAACTGTATCTCGTTTTTGCTTATTTATTAGACCAGCAACGTTGACTGAGAAAATGCTTGTTAAATCCATTTATCAGCGTCAAGGCATTTTCCATTCTTACTAGGAGTTTGGTGATTAAGAATTGCAAATAAGCGCATTCTTATTTGAATAAGATTAAGAAATCACGATTACTTTGAAAGATAGCAAAGGTAGAAGGGTCATTCAATTGCAGCAACTGTTAAATATTTACATGAAAATGTATCATTCAGAAAAGTTGAAAACCAATAAATAAACTTAATCCAGTAAAATATACAAATATCAATAAAGATGTTACATAGCCACAAGTGATATTTATTTCGCAAACAACATTACTCTTGTAGTTATTCATTAAGTGGCGGGAGTAACACATACTTCTGATACGTTTTATTTAAATAAGATATCTTGTTATTTGTATTTAATATTTACTTTAAAACGGCCAGAAATTACGGCCGTCGCTCTTGTTATATTTTTTTATGTCGAGCAATCATGTTAAATATATATATTCTAGTCTAATAAATATCTTGTTATCTTTGATATTTATAACATTTTAGATAATAAAATCATTTAACCAGATTCTACACATACTTTTATATAGAGAAAAAGAAGTTTTCTGGGGCTGATTTTGTCAACCACCACTTTATTTTGATGAAATGACTCCATTGACATTTTTTAAGCTTTACCAGAGTAATTCTATAACTAATAAACTTGGAGAACAAACAAACCTTTATAAAGTTAAGAAAAATTGGAAATCTTTGAACACAAATAAAGATGAAACAGAGAAATTTCTTGGTATGCTCATGATGATATCAATTATACAAGTACTAGCTTATCACATGTATTGAGTAAGGTCAAGTAATCGATATAAAGAACTACTTGCATGTAAATGACAATTAAAGGTGCTAATTAAAACAATAAACTGTTTAAGGTGCAACCAATCCTTGATGATCGAGGAAAATTTGTATACTTATTGAACATAAGGATAAAATGTATAGACAAACCAATTTTTCCTGCTAAAACCAAACATGGTGACATTCGTCAATACAATTAAAACAGTTTAGTAAATGGAGGGTTTAAAAATATTGTTAGAGCTGGCGCATCTGGTATGATGTACGATTTTTATATTTTGAATTAAGTAGAAATATGAAATGTAATGGGGAATATGTTGCAAGATGCAAAATATTCCCAAAAAATGTGAATCATAAAATGTTTTTTGACATCTTCGGATCAGTGATCAACGATAACAGAAGATAAAAGTTTACATCTTAGAATCTGTGATCGAAGATAAAAAAAAGAAAAAAATTGATGGATTTTTAACCATAGCAACAATTAGATCAAAGATGATCGAAATAATAAATCACATATCAATATTTCCGGGCCTGAAATTGTAAAGGAGTATAATAAGTCAATGGGAGTAATCAACTTAGCCGACATGCTGATATCCATTTTTCGCATCCCAATAAAAATAAAGTGGTGGTAGTGGTAAAATTACATTACCTATTACTTAAGAATGAAATAATGTAGCCAGTAACATTTTTGCTATTTTTGTGTTTATCTAATTTGTATATGCAATATGTTTTAATTTAGTGCTGCCTCTGCATAGACAAACTTATTGTGCTATAAGCTAATCTTAAAGGTATTTTCTAATTATTTTAATGACTTGATGAATGTTTTTCATTATAATGGTATTCAATACATAATTATAAAATATTTATACTTTTTCTACAACATTTTTAAAATATATATTTAACTATGCAAGGCTTATTTGCTAAATAGTTAAATATATTTTTAGCAACATTAGTTTTAGGATTTTGCTGACGTCAGCAAAAAAAATTTTTTTTTATAAATTTGACTTTTAACTGTTGTGAATATATCATAAAAAAAATTTTTAAAGTAAATTTTTTGATTCGATCTATAAAGGGTAATAAGGCATAAAGTACTTAATCTTGATGTAAGTGATCATTTTTTTTATAAAAGTTATGATTTTTCATTTTATAAGTCACTTTCCTCACATAACACAGTGCGCCAGTGACTGAACAAAAGCAAAAAAGTCTGATTTTCACGTTAAACTTGTTTCAAATCATTATCAATTAAGTATCAATATGTTGTAGTTTACATACAGTTAGAATATGAATGAGTAGGTAAGATGATTAAAGGTAGATATGATGGTAGATATGATGGATAAAGTGCGGCAATATAGATTTTTTAATAATTAAAAAATAGATACAAATTTTTTTGTTTACAAAATCTACAGGTTTAATTTACACTTTATCAAATATTGCGCATTTAAAACTTTTTTATGTTGAACTATATATATACTGCATTTTAAAAGTTGTTAGATTAAAATAGGTTAGCAAAAAAATAAGTTATAATAATTTTGAATACTTCTTTAAAAAAAATTTTTAGTATTATATTTTGTTTAAAGAATAGAAAAAGTAGTAGATCTTGTTATATCCTGCTATATTATATACATAACCTTTATATACATATTTTCAAAATATTTTTATTTCAGCTACTACTACTTGCTTCATTAATTTTTATTTCCATTTATTTGCAAAAATATTTTATAATAAATATCGCGGGCAAATTTATACAATGAGTTTAGAATTAATTATTAGACTATATAATTATAGTTAACATTTTAATAACTAAAAGAAAATATTTCAACATGAATAAATATAAATCTAATGAAAAAGATAAACTTGTCACTTTTAACTTTATTGGTGAAAAATTTGGAAACACTGAACTTTAGGTTCAATTTTCAAAATTTATCTTCGAATACAGTAAACGATAGGCTGCAAGTGTACTACACAATGATCAATTTATGGTAAAAAATTCAACCTTTTAAACTTTGCTTTGCAAAGTCTTTATTATTCCCCGTTTAAAAATTTATCAAAAATTCAAACTTATAACCATGCTCAAAATACTCCCAATGCAGCTTTAGCACTCAACTTAGATAGTAATATGAGGATGTCTGATTATAAGCGCCTAAGAAACGATGTTGTAAGAAAAGGCTGTATTTTAAATCCAGCTTATTACAATGTACAGAAAGTTTTTTCTTTCACTGACTATGCTACAGAAGTCAACATGCAAGCATTGGTCAATCACACAGCACATCGTTTGATAGAATTTCAGGCAGAAGTTATTAACTCCTTAGAAGATCTTCAAATAATGACACTAAGATCCAAAGTTGGTTTTAACGGATCAACTGGCCAAAGCCTTTATACTTAAACAACAACAGAAAAAGAAAACTGAAATATTACAGATGAGACAGCTTATTCCAAACTTGCTTTGAGCCTTTGCATTTATCTGGATATAGTAATAGTGAAAAGAAGATTATTTGGTCCAACCCTCATCCATCATCCACTTTATTTTGCATAACAATAAGATTCTTCTATAAAAAAGAAACATTAGATGCATTAAAAAAAGAAGAACAATTCCTTCGCAGCTCAATTGCATAATTATTTACTCTAAATTATGAAAAATTTACAGTTCTTCACAAAATTTAAATTACAATGGTGAATGGGAAAGTTGTCACAGCACTATCCACGGCAACAAAATCATCGCAATGCTGCTCAGTTTGTAATTGCAATCCAACAAAAATTAAAGAATTAAATACTGCAAAAAATCTCCTAATTACCAAAACTAAACTCAAGTATTAGCTTTCAACTCTCCATGCTTGGATCAGAACTATGAAATGCCTTCTCAAAATAAGCTTCAAATTAACAATAGAGAAGTAGACTACACGAAAACCGTCAGAAAAAAAATTCAAGATAGAAAGGCATTAATTCAAAAACAAATTTTGCGATAAAGTTGGGTTTTTAATGGATTTACCTAGATCTTGTGGTTCAGCATTACAAGCGTCGAGTAATATTGCCTTCAAACAAAGGCAATATTACTCGACGGTTCTTTCAAAATGCAGGGACGACTGCTGAATTTTTCCAACTAGATTTCAGCATCATTAAGATGTTGCATGTGTTTTGACTGATGAGTTCATCTGATTCTATCATTAGTAATTTGTGAACACCACATCATTCAGTAGCTCCAGCACACCATCTGGAAGGAAGATGGTGTGCTGGAGCTATTGAAAGAAGTACCACTTGAAGAATTTTTTATAAATATATTATATTGCTATGTTTTTACTGATGTTACTTCAATTGTGTTTTTGTTTTCATTTTTCTGCTATCCTGATTTGTAATGTTTCTTGCTACAAATATTAATTTTCATTGCTCACATATCATAAATTTGGAACATTTATATTGATGTTTAGTTAAATTTTATTTTTTATCTCAAAATATTAAATTTTCCCTCAAATTCAAAAAAATTAATTACAAAATTAATGGTCCACTAATCAACATTTTAAAAAAATATATTACCTTTGTTCCGTTGATGTGAATTCTGGCCCAATGTGAATTGAGGAGGAAAACACAAAAAACAGTAAAAGAATTTACTTTACTTAACTAAGTAACTAAGTACTTTACTTAACTAAGTTACTTTACTTAACTAACTTACATTACTTAACTAAGCAAAAAATTAGTGATCACATTTTTTTATTTTAGAGATGGAGGGTCTGACTATTCTAAAGAAAAACTAAAAGTATGACCAGTTTAAAATCAAATATGCAAGCGTTAAATTGTAATTTGAACCTTATCACAAAAATATTTAAAACTATTTTAAAGATGGGTTCTTCGGGTAACTGACTCTTGTTCTAAATATCATGAATTTAAAACTAAAACTAAAGCAATTACAATTGAGAAATTAATTTGTTCATCATGTAAAATGTTTACACAATAAAAAGATTATATAGATTTACAGGAAGAGTAAATTTTTTTAAATGAAGATTTAAAACACAATGGAACTAAAAACTTGAGTCAATTGTTTTTGACTTTCAAATCGAATACCTGTAAGGGTTTTTTGCAACTAGAATTCCGACTGCATTTTATATGTTAGAACTTATGCAAAAAAATAAAACAATATAAATATAAAAAATTCCTAAAAAAAATTTTTTTTCTTTCTCTGTTCAAACCTAAAAATAATTTATATAGTAAATTATGAGAAAATAGTGTAATACAATCAAGATATTACGATAAAAATCCTGTTACTATTATTGTTATTATTGTTTTTGTTATTATTATTACTATTATTGGTATTAGTACTTGTATTATTGGATAAGAAGAAATTTTTCTTACGTTGTTTTATGCAATAGGCAAATTATTTGTGCTAGATTCCATTTCCGTTCCACGGAAAAAAAGTAATAAATATTTGGCGATAATTAACAAATAGTTAACTTTAACCATTAAGTAAACTATCTATTTAACTGTTTTACAACTTTGTATGAGTAGAGTAAGTATTTTATAAATAATTTTATTTACATTGATTTGAAATTAAATTAATTAACTTCATGTAATCAGTTAAAAAGATCTTTAAATAAAGTATTATTACACCATCCGTACTATATTTTGATTGCTATCGGATCAAATTTTGTTAGCTAAGGGTACTTTTTTGCCACGAAAGAATGGTAAAAAAAAGAAATCAAAAATCAAATTGTAGATCTTTTAACAGCATTAAGCAGAAAGAAAATAATTTTAAAGGCTACTCTTACACAAAATAAACATCAAACCATTCAGCTTTTCGAAGATGATTAAACCGCGTGTAAAAACGAGTTACGAGAACTCAGAAACCAGTTAACAAAGACACAAAGCAGTTTATTGATGTAGTTAATTTATCAAGTAATACGAGTTTCTGAAATCAAAAGAAATGGTAGAAAAACTCAATGAAAAACAAAAAAAAACAATAGACGAGTTCGTTAAAGTAATTGAACACGTGAGTGGATGGATATTGCGCAAATGAACGTTAAAGTCTGGCTTAAAACAACAGAAGATAGATCAAAAAGCTAAACTCGTGATTGAAGATCAACAATACTATTGGTTAACGTAGAAAGAGAACGACGAGTCTAAAAATAACGAAGAACAAAATTTTAAGGACGAAATGGATTTAACTAATATTATAAACAATATGCGTAAAAAGAAAAATGAAACAAATAGTTTTGAAGAAAAGACTGCTAAAAGTAGAAAAGATCTATTTATGTCCCATCGCGTCTCTATTTTAATGTTTAATGACCATAAAAAGTGTGAAAATTAGAAAACTTCATTCAACCCATGTATTAACCAAGTTCCAACGACTGCTGAATATAAATTACTCAGTTGCGTCAAGAATAATGCAGTGACGCATTAAAAACAATTGAGGGACTCGGACGTTCGTGGTTTGTCTATGAAGCTGCAAAAGAAAAAAAATTAGAAGAAAATATGACGAAACAAAGAAAAATTCTTTATGAACTTGGATGAGTTAAAGAACTTCACCTATGAGGGAAAATCAAACAAGGTATGCAGAAATATTCAGCGACTTGTTAAATGTGATAGTTACAACCATGAAAGAAGCAAATAGAACCTTGCCGCTTAAACTTCGTGATAAAACATTATACCATCAACTCCATAAAAAAGTTCCAGAAATAATGTTAATTAGATATTAGCTTTGGGTGTATAAAAACCTGTCAAATGAAAAAGTTGAAGCTCTCAAAAATTTTATAATTAAAGAAGCCAAACTTCAAAATGCAGCAGTAGAAATTCTTCATAGATTAAAAAATAGGTTATAAACCGTTATATTATAAGGAAAAATAGTGCTATGGTGACAGTGATCAAAAAAAAAAAGGTTAAATGAAAAAATGCTCTGTTTTCAGATGCTATTATATATATGTCCTAACTTTGCAAAGCGAAACGTTAAAGAAAGTTGGAGACACCAGAAAAAAAAAAAAAAATTTTGCCTCAAATGTTTGAATTTTAATTACTCGACAAAAAAAATGCATAAAGTCAAGAACTTGTGGAATTGATGGTTGTACTTATAATTACAGTCGTTTGCTTCATAAGAAGAGTATAACTAAAAATTTTTTTAGGGAACCAAAGAAAAAAGGCAAAGTAACAGAGTTCTCCTACGACTAATATCCAACTAAGTGGTCACTGCAAGGTAAAACAAAAATGGTAACCGTCAATATGATATGCGGAAAAAATGATTCGTTTAAAACAATGCCCGCAATAAATCCAGATAGAGTCATTGAATGGAATAATGAAAATTAAAATAGTTTTACTGTAAACAATGTAACTTGAATTTCAGAATAAGGTAATTGGGCAAAAATGTCAAAAAGATAGAGACATCTATGAAACATAGAAACCAACAAAGTTAGACCATTATATTTGTTTATGTTGATTTAAAATTAAGTCAAACAACTTTATGTAAACAGCTAAATAAGTAAATTAAAGTATTGATATGCGGCATTATTTTTTGATCGCTTTCGGAATATTATTATTATAACAGCATCCACAAAGTGGTAAACGGTAGCAAACCAAATTGATTTATTGAAAAAAATTGTGCTCTATCGTGTAAATACATAGTTATGAAATTATTGGTTATGCCTTAGTATTCTATTTTTAATATGTTTCTCCCTAACATTTATGATTTAAACCACCAGGGGGCCCCCCTGGCCTTCTGGTGGTTACAGCTCTGTTTTGTATATACTTTTTAAAAAGAAGGCTTATTTAAAATCTTGTTTTAAAAGATACCCCCTTATCGTCTATTTTCCGTTTTTCTACTTCAAAAAAGTCTTGCCACACATTTTATATTTTCTTATGATTTTTATTTTTTATTCAATGACATCATCTACAATCTACTTCTATTTTCACATCTCCCAGGTCTACGTAACTGGACGGCTCCGTTGGTCACTTTTTGCGACCATTGTGTCGCATAAATAAACAAATTAATTCTTTGTTGCTGGTGAGCCCCGACTTTTTCCAATGTACACTACAACGACAACACGGACATTAGGCTATCCCGCTGGATGTGGTTACGGCGCCCAATAACCTAATGGCTACGCTAACACTCACGCACACGTTCATTCGGAAGCTCCACAATGCACTTCGGATCAGCGCTCGCTGACTATGTGCTCGGATCTAAAATCTCACTCCATAGCACATCATTCCACACCAGTACGGGGCAGTAGCTCTTTTGGCTAAGAGCGATGGCTTGTGGCCTACGGTGGCTAATGTGTGCATTCGATCAATTGAAATCCATTCTGTAGGTCTTACGTCTGGCTCTGATGTGCTAGCCCATAAGCGCAAGGAGTGAGTGTATTTAGCTTTCTATTCACCCGATTTGAAAGTGAACGAAAACATAACGAGACCAGACGAGACGACCAAACGGTACATACTAATGCACTAAACCATCACACCTGTAGACATCAACAGTCCCTTAAATCAGTTTATCAAAAATTTGTTCTTTATTATATACTTTTGTTCATAATCTTTTTTTGACCTTATCTTTGTATATTTCTTCAGATTTGTGTTATTACGTGTGAATGAGACCGCATATATATAAGAAGCATAACAGCGCGAAAATTTTTCACAAAATTACGTATTAGCGTATTTTTATAACATATGTATTCTTGGTTTGTATTTACTAAACTATACCACTAGATAAGTTTAGACATATCACGATCTCATGAGGTTTTTTGTTTCTATCTAGTTTTCTTGATCTGACGTCGCTAAGTTAGTTTGGTGTGGTTTGCATTATACAGTGTTCACTAACGTCCGTTAGGTCGTTTTGTCAACAAAATTGTTTTTAAACGTTACGTTTTTCAGTAGTTATAAGCATTATACAGTGTTCACTAACGTCCGTTAGGTCGTTTTGTCAACAAAATTGTTTTTAAACGTTACGTTTTTCAGTAGTTATAAATAGCTTATAACTACTGAAAAACGTAACGTTTAAAAACAATTTTGTTGACAAAACGACCTAACGGACGTTAGTGAACACTGTATAATGCATATAACTACTGAAAAACGTAACGTTTAAAAACAATTTTGTTGACAAAACGACCTAACGGACGTTAGTGAACACTGTATAATGCAAACCACACCAAACTAACTTAGCGACATCAGATCAAGAAAACTAGATAGAAACAAAAAACCTCATGAGATCGTGATATGTCTAAACTTATCTAGTGGTATAGTTTAGTAAATACAAACCAAGAATACATATGTTATAAAAATACGCTAATACGTAATTTTGTGAAAAATTTTCGCGCTGTTATGCTTCAAGACAATAAATGCGATTTTTCACTAATAAGTGAAAAATCGCATTTATTGTCTTGTCTGTTTATTTTTTCACTATTCTCTGCCTACTGATTATATGTCTGTATTTTTTTTATCTCTGGCTAGTCATTTTTTAATTTATCTGAGTCTGTTTTGTGTGATAGCTTTTGTCTCTACTTATCAGGCAAGATTTATATTTCTCATACTGTTGGTCACCACATTTTCTACCATATTTTCTACTAACTACTTTTATACTAACGACATACATTCTTAGTTTCGATGATTATGAGTGATATTTACTTATTATATTTATAAGACACATTTCAGCCATAAAAGAAACGGTAAGTTACTCATAATTATTAATTACTATTTTCTATTTGCTTTAGTTTATTTCTATACATTATATTGTTTTTTTTTAATACATACGCATACATGCATGTGTACACGTTTGTCTATTCTAATGTAAGTGTACATGATATTTATATATATTAACATATTTGCATATATTCACACCACGCGCATTCCTTACCACCCTCATGAAATCTCTAAGAATGTTGGAGCTGTATTAAAAACTGGGATAGGGATTGGGATTTTAGGCTTTTGTAGTGTAGTCCTGTTATATTGCAATATTGACGTATGACGTAGAATGCAGGCGGTGAGATCTGTTGCAAGGACACGCCCCTGACGAGTGGCGTTAGTGCAGATCTAGTGCATTCCTGAGGAGGGGAATCACCATTATCTACTATTTAATTCTGATTGGTTATCATGGCACCAACATTTTTTTACCTCTTACATCCACGTATTATAGCGCTTTGTGAGCTTTATATTATGAATTTGTTACATTAACGACATTTATATACTTTTATCTCACACAGGTGATTATCAGTTTTTATTTATAATCTAGAGTTTAGACCATAAATAGTAGCACATTTATTAGCCTATTTTTCTTTTTATATTGCCCGTACTATCATTTTTGATCCTTTTTCTTATTATTTTGTTATCTACTTATTTTATTTTATTGTTTTTGTATGGTGCGATAATTTTAGCCATGGTTGCTGTTTATAAACCAGCGGATCTATATTGACTTGTTTAGTCATAGACTAAAAATTGTTTCATCATTTGCTTAGGATGACTAGAGCGTGAGTTATTGTTCACCCTATCCCTAAGACCTAACATGTTATTCCTCCTGCAGAATAGTCTTTACATTCATTTATGATTCTCACTCAATGACACCATCTGCAATATACTTCTATTTTCACATCTCCTAGGTCTACGTAACTGGACGGCTCCGTTGGTCTCTAAAATCAGTATATCAAATATTTGTTCTTTGTTGCATATGTTCAACACTCAGAGTGACTAGAGCGTTAGTTGTTCCTCCCCATACCCCCTTATCGTCTATTCTTCGTTTTTCTACTTCACAAAAGTCTTGCCACACATTTTATATTTTCTTATGCTTTTTATTTTTTATTCAATGACACCATCTACAATCTGTTTTTATTTTCACATCTCCCAGGTCTACGTAACTGGACGGCTCCGTTGGTCACTTTTTGCGATCTTTGTGTCGCATAAACAATTAAAAAATGCATAAAGTCAAGAACTTGTGGAATTGATGGTTGTACTTATAATCACAGTCGTTTGCTTCATAAGAAGAGTATAACTAAAAGATTTTCTAAGAAACCAAAGAAAAAAGGCATAGTAACAGAGTTCTCCTACGGCTAATATCCAACTGAGTGGTTAAAGTTAATAACTAATGACTGTTGAATATAAGCATTTAATCTAATTTTTCATTATATTGAGAGATTGTTTTACTAAGCAGTATAATATTTGAATAAGTTATTTGGAAAAAGGAAACATTTCCATAATTTGGAGATTTCAATTTGTTTCAACTTAAAATAGAGTTAAAATAGAGTCTTTTTAAGTAAAGAGTAAAGTTAAAATAGAGTCTTTTTTAAATGTTGTATCTGTGAAGATAATAAGCATTTTTCAATGATAATAAAAAACAGTACAAGATTAAAATTGTAATATAGAATTAAGATTGCAAAACAGACTTTTTGTTCCTTCTGCAAAATTTGAAATTCTGGACTTCTACCCATACTTTTGATTGTTGGATGGTTTAAATATACTCTGTATATTAAAATCCATTATTTATTTTATTATGTATTAAAAAAGTTTACACAATAACACCGTCTTTACTAAGAGATAATAAGAAATTTGGAATTAGTGTACAACATACATTTTTGTAATGTAAAGGTAAAAAAGATAAAAAGTTATGATAAATTTATTAAAATGTATTTTCAAATCTATTCTTCCATACTCTAGGAATTTTATTTCAATTTCTATTAAGCTCTTTGAGTTTACTTAACCTGGTACTAAATTAGTCCCTAGATAGTTTAGAGTCTGATTCATTAGCTGCTGACTATCAAAGATCATGAATATTGAGATAATAATAGTTAGTTGGGTAAAAATCATTATTCTGTAGACATTTGGTTTTAAGAGAAATTTAAAAAGTTTTTTCGTTTAGATATATGTGACTCAAGTGAGGATAAGGAATTATTGGTTTGTAATTCTTTAATTCATCATGCCGATGCAAAACGTTTCCCAAAAGATCTCCCACCTTTGTCAAACTGTCTGACAAAAGATCTCCTATATTTGTCAATACAATGAGATGCTTGTGCCACTCGTAACAAGTGATCACATTTTTCCGTCAATAAACTTTTGTGTATTTTGCAGCCATACAGATGCAAGAACGTTACTAAATACACCAAATGTTATCAACAATTCCTTAAAATGTGGTGGAGAATACGCGTATTTCGGTATTGCTTCTGCTTTGAAAAGGGTATTTGTAAAACGACAGGAGATATAACTAGTCTATCTTATAATATTGATGGAATTTTTCTATTTAGATAATCCCCAAAGCAACTTTGACCTACATTAGCTTCAAACAATAGTTCAAATATATTAATATGGCATTACAGTGGTAATGAAAAGCCTGATTATGTAAACTAATTTTCAGATGATTTTATATGTAAATTAAAAATCATTAGGTAAATGGTTTGACAATTTTGGACAAGCACTACTTTATTGAACTAAAAGCATTTATTTTTAATGCTCCTGCTCGTGCATTTGTTAAACAACCCGTTAGCCATACTGGTTATTATTCTTAAGGGCGGTATTTTGTTAAAGATCCTATAAAGGTAAAGTAGTTTCTAATGATTAAACTGTGTTTGAGAAAAAAAACAAGCAAAAGATTTATCAACCAAGAATATAAATCACACCAATAAGGGGTTTTTCGACTTACTTAAGTAGGGTTTGACTGTGTGTCAAAATTTGTGTGAGACTATTTTTATACAAGCATCTTATATGTTTCTTCTAACGGTACCACGGTTAGAAGATTGGAGACTACATGAAAAATGGGCATGATGGAAAAATATCATCTACTAAAGTGCGGAGAATTTCGAAACATTTTATATTCAGATTGTTGGAAAGCGACTGAATTTAGGCAGTTTCTTTTATATACTGGCCTAGTAGCTTTAAGAGGAATACTAGACTGGAATAATACAGTGAAGCGTATAAACTAATTTTAGTACTCAATAATGCTATAAGTATATTGCTTAAAAGTGATAATAACATAGGGAATCAATACCAGCAACATGCTAAAGCTATTAGTTTAATCTGTAAAAAACAATTGTAAAAACATTTATAGCAAAACATTTACTGTTTACAATATAAACAACCTTATACACTTGGTGGATGATTGTGATATTTTTTGTTGTTCATTAAACTTAATAACCTGTTTTCCTTATAAAAATGTTTTACAACGTATAAAAAAAATTGGTTCGCAATGCATCAAACTCAATAGCTCATGTTTGTAAATGCCAATTCAATACGAATTATATTTTGATAAACTTTCATCCAAGTCTTTCTACTTAAAACCTGGTAAAAAAAGCCATTGTTTTATGCTCTTTGACTCAGCTGTAGCTTTCGTAGTGGATTCAATAGTGGATTCAAATGTGATGTTATGAACCAAGTTTATTTAGATAACGTTTATGATTTGACAATACTATCCAAAACATTTGGACTAGCACTCTACTGAACACAAAATCAAGGAAAGGTATAACGAATGTTTTTGACTGAAACAGATGTTCAAAAAAATGTGTACAGCGCTGGACAATGAATTAGAAATTTGTACAATATCTGTCTATTTCAGCAAGTGTATACCAAATAGCCCCCTAAAATATATTATATATGTTGAAAAATTACAAAACCAAGTGTAGGTTTTGAAGTTCAAATAGATTTCTATGCAACACGCCATTTTGTTTGTTTAGGTGACGTTTTGTAATAACTTCATGAATTTTGTAAATATAAGTATTGTACGAAATGTGTTTGCTGAAAGAACGGTATGATGTTAGTGGTATGCAATCTTTATTTGTGTAAATGTATGATACAGTTTTATTGTTTCTTTAGATTATTGCAATTAGATTAGTTTTATTGTAATAATTGTAAGTTAAATTGTAAGTTATTGTAATTGTAAGTTAATTGAAGCAATGGGAAAAGATTCCGATCTCAGCCCTGGTAAAAAACGTGAAATTAAAGCTTATCTCCGGTGTTCTTCAATCAAAAGTAAGAATATTGCAACAAAACTAGGCATTTCACCAGCTTCTGTCAGTAGAATTAAACAAAGACTTGAATTTGATGATGATATTCTGAGTTCGAATAGGAAAAACTGTAACCAAATGAGGAAGACGACGGTTCTTGATGATCGTCAACTCATATCTTTATGTAAAATGAGTCACAAATCATCCTCTGCCGAGCTGACCAGACAGTGGCAACTCTTTGAAGTCAGTAGTATAACAACAAGGAGGAGGCTTGTGGAACAAGTATACTTGGCCTACAGACCAACTGTGAAGTCTTTTCTGAACAATGCCATGAAGAAGAAACGCATTGAATGGGCTTTGAAGTATCGTGATTGGACAACTGAAGGATGGTCTTGGGTAAGTATTAAGTTTTTACATTTCTTTTTACTCTATTACTCTCTATTCTATTACTCTTACTGTACTTTTTACTATTATATCTACATGAACATGTATTAATTATGAATATTTATTGGTTAGGGTTAAATAAAAACTGAATAGCAAAATGGTTGAATAAATTTTTTGTTTTGTTTGTTAAGGTCTGCTTTTCGGATAAGTCATCGGTCGAAACCATGCTGGAAAGAGTGCCCTTTGTTCGTAGACGTTGCACTGAACTTGATTTACCGGCCTATACAGTTTCAAAAGTGAAACATGCTAACAAAGTTATGTTAATCAAGAACAAAGGGGGTCAAATCAATACTAAAGACTTATCATGTACGTAAATGTAGTTATATACCCTACATAATTTTGTGCAAGTATTGCTGTAATTTTGCAATAAATTTACGATTCAAAACGTAATTTTGTTCAAAAATTAAAAATTTCTAATTCATTGTTCAGCACCGTATGTTTTCCGCAATGTAGAAGTTTTGCAATTTTTTTTTGCTGCATGGTATTGAGTAGAATAAAAATTGTTTTTTTGTCATGTAAGATTTGTTTCATTTAATCTGATTTAATATTTAAAAGAAAAAATGAAACATTTTTCAACAGTTTTTTTCCTTTATCCGAAAAGTACATTTTTTTAAAATGCGGTAAAACACCGTAAACGTAACGTCAAGCTGCCATATTGGGATGTGAGGGATAATTTTTAGAATGTTTAAAGTTGGATAATAGTAGCGAATATTTTTACTTCACTCATTAAAATGCGTATGCGTAACTTCAAAAAATGAACGTGTACCTTGATAAAAAACTATTTTTTCGTTCTCTTATGCGATAAAAACGATAAAAACTCTTCATACAATGCTAACTACTACATTATGCGAAACTATTTAGTTTATGATGGTTTTATTCTTAATGTTTGATGATTTTATATTTAATGTATGATGGCTCATTAACAGTGCATTATGGTTTTCTTTTTCTTTTGAAAAGGTTGTTTTTGTACTATATAAAGGTAGTAAATTGCCTTAATTTGGCCGTGTACTTTAGCCCAACATTTTTTAAACTTAGCTAAGTTAGCTTAATTTGTGTATAATTATCTTTTGAAATTTTTAAACTATTGATTTATTATAAGGCCTTGTTATATGGTTCATGGTGTTCTTTTAGTTTACCATGTGAAAAACATCAATAATGTATACAAAAAAAAAGCTGCTTTTAATTCTTTTTTCTTCAGCAAACATTTGCTTACCTATAAAACATTTGCTCTACTTTACCCACTGTCTCTAAAACTTTTTAATACTTTACCCACTGTTTATTGATTGTTAAACTGTAATTGCAGGAATTACAGTTTAACAATCAATAAAGTTTTATCTATAAAAAGATATCAAATTGATAAAACATAAATTTTCTTTATTATATATGTTGGTTTGTTTTACATGTTGTTTTACATGTTTTAGACAATGTTTCTTAAACATGTTCTAACATTGTTTTACATGTTTTGGACAATTTTGATTTGTTTTACATCAAATGACGATCCAGAAGTAGACATTTTTATGAGTAGGAATAACAACACAGGTTGTTAAACCTACTCAAAAAATGAGCTTGTGTTGCTAAAATACCAAAGGTTAGTACAAATAGTTTAAATTTTACCAACCTGGATAAAAAGTCAAAGTATTTTAAAAAGTTAAAAAAATAATAGTAATAATAATAACAACATCAATAATAATAATAACAATATATATATATATATATATATATATATATATATATATATATATATATATATATATATATATATATATATATATATATATATAACGCTATTTGATTGCAAGCAGACAGTATTAAAAAGTTAACCTAAAGCTGACACTTGAAATCTTGGTCCTAAAAACAAAATAGTAATAATGCTCCCAGTAAAAACATATTATTTTTGCTTTAGAAAACAAATTCCGTAATTAAACTCACTTAAAATACAAAAAAAGTAAATAAAATATTTAATGCCTGCTTGACGTAATACGAAGAATAATTTTCATACTATAGGTCTGCTTAATGTAAAATTTTAATTTTTATCTTAACGTAAAACATACTTTTAATCCGTGTAGCGTTTTCTTATATTTTAGATCTAATTAATGGTATCTCGCTTGTTATTTTAATGCAATTGTAAAATTGTTCAATCGAATCATGAAGTTATATAGCTACATATAAATAAATAGTTAAAAATAACTCACTAATTTTTGCTTAATTGTTCGTGCAAGGATTTTTTTTAAAGTTTTATAACTATTATGTAAATTCTAATAATTAAAAAGGTTTTATTTCTATATTTTAATAATATTCGAATTTACAAAAGCCATTTAAAACAGAGATTCTTTTAAATAGTTTGATATTTAATAACATAAAACTAATTAAAAATAATCACCGTCCAAGGGAGTTTTAAATTTAATCATGCAATATTTCAATATAATTAGCTCAGACCGTCATCAGACAATATAAAAGTATTAAAAAGAAGATTTTGTAATTGAGATTTGTAAGAAATTAAGTAAGAAATCGTTCCTATTTTATAAGAAATCGTTTCTAGAAAATAGTTACTGAAGAAATAGTTCCAGTTTTTGAGAAATCGTTTTAATTTTTAAAGTTGATAATTAGTAGAGCCGTAATAGGAACGATTTCATTTTGGTACCAATATTTATTTTGGTACCAAATGTTTCAAACTATACGCAAATAGCTAAGCCGGTTTAGCTATTTGTTTACATCTTACGTTAATAAATATCAAAGCTTGAAAATATGATATTTTATTTCAAAACGTCATTTGTGTAGTTTTTATGTACTGGAACTATTTTAAAACGAATCTCTATTAATATTTTTGTTTTATATTGATCAATGTTTATTTGGAAAAGTTAAATTTTAATAAAGGTACTAATTTATTCGAAATGAAAATGTAGGTTTTCTTAATAGAGAATTTCCAACATGTAAAACTGTCAAAAGTGATGTTGTTAATTCTTTGAATTAATTATAACGTTTTTAGGATCATAAAAGTTTCATTTGATACTTGTAAAGAAAAAACACTAGTTTGCATATCAATAAAATACAGGGGCAGACTGGGGCCTTGACGATGGGAGGGAAATATTTGAATAAGAAGGGCATAATTTAGAATATAGGGCTCGTCGGGAGAAGCAATCGTTGTCAATTATCGTGCAGGACAAGGCAAGGGTCGGGAATTTTTAGTTTCTCTCAAGTGTTCAGCGCGCTTATGATGAAAAAATGATGTTTTAATGAACTTTCGGAAATTCAAACCAATAGCTTAGTATCATAAACCTAATATATTTATAAAACAATAAAAAAAATTGTTACAAATAAATTAACTTTTTATTTGAACTCCTAATGCTTAACCTGATTTTTTGAACTTATAAAAAATGATGTTAATCATTTTTTATAAGTTCAAAAATCAAAAGTTTATAAAATCTTTTCAAAAATCAAAAGTTTATAAAAACTTTTTTTTATAAAATCAAAGTAAAGTAAATTCAGGAATTCAGTTTAAATAAAGGAAAAACTGTCTACTGAATGCTATTTTTGTAAATATTACTTTTTTAATAGTACAATTGTCATCATATATTACTGATGTACAATACATTTTAAATGTTTATTCCATATATCACTAATGTATTCCATATACCATTATATATCACTAATGTGCAATAACACGTTATTTTGATGTGAATACAATTACACTGTAAGCTTAAAATGGTAACATCGTGTAGAGATAAAATGCTGGAGGATTGTTTTAAAAAAACTTAAACAGCATATAAACATTAATTTAGCATAAACAGCATATAAATATTAATTGAACTTTTGTCTTAATTATCAGCAATTGTAGTTAATGTAACAATTTTAAAACAATTTGTTTGAACACTAAATCTCAATTAAGTTTCAGTCTAGTAAATAATAAACTGATAAGGTTTTTAATTTTTTAGTTCATCAGTTTCTCAACTAAGAAAATAAGCTCCATATGATGTAACTAGACAAGAATTCAGTACGATAGAAATGGTTGTATTCAACTTATGAAAGTGCATACCTTAAATAAAGTGGTCTTTATCTCAAAGCAGGATGTGTGCTGTCATATCATTACTTTTACTTCGTATTTTTTTACGTCAAACTTAATAATATTCGAATTTACAAAAGCCATTTAAAACAGAGAAACAAAATTTAATTTTCAGGATTTGGGAAAGTTGAAAATAAACAGCCACAATCTTTTTAAATTAATTTTTATATTAAAAGATCTTTTGTTTATCGTCGTCATTAGTTGGGCAGAATTTGTGACGACTTTTCGATTTTAGAAAAAATTTCCTTCATTGCTAATAAAATAAAAAAAGGCTCTTGAGAAAAAAGTGAGGGCATGAGCCTTTATAGTGACCTTCTTCAAAATTTTAGTTTTTTAACATGATGGTATTATTCATACTAAAATCAATATTCCAAACTTTTTTCAAAATATTCTCATTGGTTCTCAAGATACTGAAGTTTGACTAAATTAAAAAAAAAAAAAATAATAATCAAGTCTCAAAATCTAACTCAAAAACGGAGTTCCAGACAATTAGCGCCATCTGTGTGACCTCGAAATACTGTAAGCCCTAGGTTTAAAGTAAAAGTTTGTTTTTTAAAATAGGTATTGATCGTTCATCTACTATACTCATAAAAAATACCAGAGGGAATTTTAATACTGTAAAAAAAAACTACATATATTTAAAATATATAATTTCAAAATTGATTAAGAGCTGCCTTTTAAGAAGAGCTCCCATGTAAGAATCAAGCAGAGCTCAATAGTAATTTATTTCAGGTTTAAATATTAGATAAAAAAAGCAAACCATATTTGCATAGTTATTTCATTTTATTATTTTATATTAGCTATTTGAGACTTAATAAACAAAAAAACATATAAGGTAGACATAAGGCTTGCATAAATAGCATGCTTCAAAGTACTCAAAAACCGATTTTTCTAAAAATTGATTTTTCTTTTCTTTTAATATTCATTTTTATCCAAACAATTTAGTACTCTATACTTTTTTTAATCATAAATCTAAATTTCATAAAATACCACAAAATATAAAATTAATTACATTAATTACGCAAATTAGATACAGTTTCAACCTCACTTCAACAACACAACCTAATTTACAAATAGCCTTTTCATTCCAATGGGCATTTTTATATTTTTAGATAGTTGAACAAATTAAGAATATTATTTAAAAAATAATAGTTATAGACTAACAAAGTCTTTATTTTGATTAAAATTAAGATTGAAAAAAATCATTTTTTTGCGTACTTTTGAATCATGTTTATACAAGCCATATGTCTACCATATATATTTTATCGCCTATTAAGTCTTAACTAGCTAATATAAAACAGTAAAAAGAAATAACTATGCAAAATTGGTCTGCTGTTCTAATTTCAAATTTAAAATTTCTGGGTAAGTCTTCTTAAATCGCTATTTCAAACTTTTAAAGTCCAATATTTAGAGAATGTATAAATTTTTTTGGTAATTATTTCTGAATTGACTTTCTAGTATGAAAAGAAAAAACATACTAAATAATAACAGTTGTGAAGATTTACTATCGAAATCTAAAACATATGTCGTTTTTATAATATTTAAGTAGTATATAAATTTTATAATATATAAAAAAACCCCATGGTTATTTTTTATAAATATGGTAAATTGAAAGTCAATGCTGATTTTCGAAAAGTCAATGCCGATTTTACTGTAAACCCAGGTCTTTGGCCATATTTTTATAAGATTAAAAATTAGTCATCAACAAAAAAGATTAAAACGTTTAATTCCAAAAAATTTAAATAATGTAAAAAAACTACTCCATGGTCATGCCATAAGGAACTCTGAAAGTTTATGTTGATATTGTTATTTCTGCTGTTTGGTATTATATGCACTGCTTTCTGCTCGATAAGTTATCTCTAAACTAAAGGAAGTTAATGTTTTTTACTACATACAAAAGGAGTTTTCTTTCTATTATTTAAATGCAATAATTTATGATTTTAAAAGCCTTAAAAACTAATCAAAACTCCTAATATTAAGAGTTAATTACTATTATAAACTTATCTTCAACTATACAGTTAGTTATTTTTCATTATTTAAAAGTGTTATCTAGGCAGCTCATGTTTAGATGTTTCTCAATATTAGGATTATTGGTTCTTACATTTTATGCAAACAAGTGATTTTTTAACAACCTGACCAATTCAAAGACTTTATGGATAAAATACGTTTCCAAACTAAATTTTTTTAACATTTCAGTTTCTTACATATTGAAGTTGTGTTCTTATGCCCTCTACTCTAAAGATATTATTTATTTTCATAAAAGCAATGATTAGCTTTACTTCTAACCTCTGAAGGTAGCGATATAACTACAGCACCACGATGCTTTAATAAGTGCGATTGAGAAGGCGGGGGGGGGGAGAGGGAGGGAAGAGGAGAGGATAATATTGGGTTGCCTTATCCACTTTTGAAATCGCTCCGACCCCGCTGAAATATGCTATTTTTTAATTTTTCATTGTAATTCTTTTTAATTATTGAAAACTGCTAAATACAAAAAGAGATGGTTTTTATATAAAAAAAAACTTTTTATTTTTCAAACAAAAAATCCAATTGCGGAAAATGTGTGAATTTGACTGTTAAAACACTATTTTCGAAACAAGATTCCTTAATAAAACAAAAAATAAAAAATTATAACAGTATATTATACTCCGGGTTTGACCGATAGGATTTGCATAAGTCATTTCACTTTAAGAGCTAATGCAGTTTTTCTACTATCACTATTTTTTACGATCAATTTTGATATAGAAATTAGCACTTTACTTGGATTTCTGCAGATATTAAGTGCGTCATATAAAATCTATCGGTCGTCCAGATTAAAAAATACCACAAGTCAGTGACTTTAGGTGTTTCAATACAACGCATGCTGTAAGGCCTGTTTTTTTTTTTTCTGGCTGCAAACAACAGCTAATAAGTTGGGAGTTACTAGAAAAAAAAGAAAGGAGTTAAAGACAAAGAAAACGGTTGACAGAGGACTTAAAATGTTGCAGGTTGTATAAGTTAGGAAAACATGAAGGTGGGAATTAGTTCCAAAGGGGGTAAACAAACAAGAATGAATTTCAGCAAATAGAATTAGGGATAATAGCTCCTTTAAGTAGCAACCATGATAGTAATTGTAGAAAAAAGAAAGAGATGGAACTTTAAAACAATGGAAAAAAAGCTCAAGCTTAGTAGATAGGGCGGTTCCAACTACGTTTACAATGCATTTTTGGACCTTGCCTAGAAGAGAAAGACCATCATTAGAAGAACCTGCCCAAATATGATAACGGTGAATATGAGATTTGTATAGATAAAGAATGGAATCAGTAGAGAGAAAATGCTGAGCATGATAAAGCGAAGCAAACTTAGCAGATGCTAAATTAACAATCGATTATATGTACGGTTTTCTTAAAAGGTCGGTAGTAAACGAAAATCCTAGAAGACGTAAAGGAGAAAACTCAGTGAGAAACTCAGGTTGCCATATATTAATATAGGAATGTCGACAGTACTACGATAGTTGTTTGCAGTTAATAACTGAGTTTTTTTGGAGGTAAAGTTTACAAGTCACTGTAAGCGTAAATCTGTTACAGAAGTGAAATCAGATTCAAGATCGGCTGCCTGTTCTAAGCGATCGAAAAGAAAAGACTTTTTGTCAAGACAGGAGTATAGAGTTGAGTTATTAGCTAATTATTACTTGATTTATTAAAAGAACTTTTATCTAACCACAGACAATGCAAATCGGTGCTTGACTTATTTTAGTAATATAGTGGCGTAAGGTTTTTCTGAAATGACCCGTTCATTTGTTTTATCCCTACGCCGCTTAAACCGAGGCGCGCTTTTTTTTATTGTGAAGAGTGTCTTATAAATATTAAATTTTAAAAACTGGAATTACTGTTACATTTAAAAACTCTACGCAAATATAATTAAGATTAGTTGTTTTTTTGTTTATAAGATAAATTATAGAAAATTTAAAATAAATTAAAACCTTAGAAAAAATTTAATTTATTTACATCAATAAAAAGTTCTTGTTCAATTTTTTGATTGATAAAGGGAAGAATATTTTAAGGCGATTGTTTATTAAAGTCAGAGTTACTAGGCTTCTTCTTTCACACAATTGCGGAAACACAGCGAATTAAACGGCTCTTCGCCACAATTTAGTAGGACATGTTGATATTTAAAGATTTTATCGTAAAAACGGTTAATAATAAAAGGTTTTTTTAAAATTTTGGGGCCTTAATGACAGATTTTGATGGCCAGACCACTAGCTACAGCACCGAATAAAGTTTTCCATAAATTAGAACCTCTTGTAGCAATATAATTGTTTTTGAAAATAAAAAACTAAATTACCTCAATATTGTTTTTAGTTTTGATTTAAATATAATGATTATATTTAAATAATTGCCTAATGAAACAAGATAATGTTTTGTAAAGCTCTTTATTTTGAGTTATAAACTTATGTTTACAAAAAGAAAAATTTAGTTCGAAGCCACAAACTTTAAGGTGGTGGTGGTGTAATAATTTTCAAGGCAGTTACCCCTCATGTTTAAACTGGGTGTGTTGTTCGTGAAGTTAATGGGGAATGTTGCTTAGGAAGTACAGGGTGAGTTCGGTAAATTATTTTTACAGATTATATATTATTATTTAAACTATACATACGGATTAAATTATCTTAACAAAGTTTGCCACCAGACCAGTCCAGTATAATATTAAAAATATTGTATTTTTAATGCTTTTAATGATTTTTTTATAATTAAAGGCTAATTTTCAAAAATAATAATATACAAAAATAACAAAAGAAAAAAGGTTTATTTTCACAAAATAAATTTTACTTGATAAAAGTAATATAACCTGACTAAATTATATATAATAAAATAATACGGGTTGCAATATTAAGTTGATTTTTTGATATAACTCATTCGAAAACTAAGAAAGTTTTAAAAAAAGGTGGAATTTGGAATGGTGGAAGGTGGAATTTGGAATAACTCGTTCGAAAACTAAGAAAGTTTTAAAAAAAGGTAAAAATTATGCAACAATATGTTATTTAAAACGAAACTACTTAGATATAAGCATTATAATTGTCTGTTTCTTAAGTACCTTCATCCATAGCATGAAGATGACAAACAGATGCTGATTGCGACTGTCGAGGTGGTAGATGAACTGCAAAAATTTAAAGATAAAATCACATTTTTCAAAATAATTTGTAAAATTTCAATATATTAGTTGAAACACTTAAAGACTTTAAATAAACGTTACATACCCTCTTCAATTGATAACCCAGACCAATAAGGACTTCTCAGCAGCAATTTTTACCAAGAAAACATTGCAACTAATATTACCTTGTATAAAAAGCAATGAGAACGGTTTTAATAAATTTTCTGCAGCATCAATCAAAAGTTTTTTTAAAACTAACGTTCATTTAGTAGCTAAATAAGAGTTATAAACGAGTCATGGCATGTAATAACTTTAAAATCCATCGCCATTGTTCTGAAAATATGAACTAGCTAAAATAAACATAAATTAGTTATGCACTACTACATTTGAAACAAAAATTTTTATTTTTATTTTCAACAAAACACAAAAAAGCAAGACACTTTTTTTTTTTTTTTTGGGCGCCCATATCAGGCCAAGGTTATCAAAACAGGTCCATGTATGTTTAAAATTTATAATCTAATTAAAATTTATAATCTAATTAATAATAATACAAATAAAAGATGAGTAATACAAATAAAGTTTCGTGTTGAAATAGGAATATAAAAAAACACCTTAAAATCCTTATTAAATGGACTCTAGTCATGAAAAGTGGAGAATTTAAAAATTAACAGTCATCAACAACACAAAAAATCTTGGTAGTTCAATGAATAGTTGGTTAAAATTGTAGCAAAAATTAATAAGTTTTATAAAATGTTGTATGTGTCTGTGAAGACAGGTTTTTGCATTGTAAGTCTAAGCGCAAAGCAAAACAAGATGTATATACAAAGTTCAATCGAACAAGCAGAAGGTAAGATGCTAGATAAATAAAATCAAGGGAGAATTCAGAGTTGTGAAGCAAATAATTACAAAATATATAGATTTTGTTAAAGGGTGTAATAAAGTGCTAGTTGAAAAAATATTTACAAATGAAGTTTAAGTAAAAACAAGTTGGATGGCTCATTTTGAAAAATTGCTAAATGAAGAGTTTGAAATAATCAAGAAAGGTGAATAGGATTAGAGGACCAGCAGATAACAAGTAGTGAAGGAAAATGAAGGATTTTCAAAAGACTCAGTTAGACAAGGCTGATAATCGTTCTAGTGTATTGAGGTAGGGTTTGAAAACTTCAGTGACGTGGATGTTAATTGTGTGTTAGATCTTTGCAATAAAATTTCTCAAATATAAAATCCGGAATGATTAAAAACATAAAATCAAGCCATGGGTGTTCTAAATATTATATTTTAAAGGTTGGCAATCATGACATGCTTGCAAAACTTTTTCACTGTAGTAAAGAACAACTGCAAAAAAGATGTTGAATAAAAAAAGAGAAAAGTTGGATGGGAAAGATTTGTAAATGTAGGGTGGTTTATATCAAGGAATAAACCTGCTTGAACAAGTGATGAAGGTTTTAGTAAGAACTATTGCAAGAACATATAACAATATAAGAGGCAGTGTGTGTACAGTAGCTTGTTAAAGTTTGGAAACACTAATTTTTTTTCAGTTTTTACGGCATAACTTTTCACAAACTTTCTTAAATAAGCTGGAATTTTTACCAAATGTGCTCTATTTTATTTCAATTTACAATACAAACCACAAAAGTTTTAAATTGAAAGGTTAATTAACTTTTATTTGCTTTTTTGAAAAAGCTACCGTGCAAAAGTTAAGATACAGTATCATACCCCGCAAATAATTCATGTTTTTGTAAACAAAAGCAAAATATAAGGTCAAAATATTAGTGAAATTTAATAATTTAATTACTTTGAGATATTTCAAAGGCATTGAAATATAATTAATTGCCAAAATATTGGTAAAATTTTATAATTCAATTACTTAGCAATATTTTAAAAGAATCGGAAAAGCTAAGGAAGTTTCAAAGGAAATAATAATATAATAATAATAATAATGATAAGCTGTGGCAAACAATAAAATGTCGCTTGAAAGGGGTAGCAACCCTTTAGCTCTTTGCCAGTAGACAAATAACTGTAATACTAGTGCTGGCTACAGTGTTTGTCTTAACGGTTTGTAAATTCATTAAGTTGACGAGAGTCAATCACAGTTTGTGGGAGTGAATTCCATCGGTTTACTACTCTGTTAGAGAAGAAATTGAGTCAAGTAGAAATAGCACGCATGTTGTTAGCATTAAAGAACTCTTTGTATTGACGATGAGAGTGTCCTCTAGTTATTCAAACAGATGGATAGCCGATTTTTGGGTTAATCCAATAAATATTTTCTAAGTTATTTATAAATTTGAAGTTGTAGATTAAATCACCTCAATTGCGTCTTTCATTTAGTGAGGTAAGATGAAGATGTGCTAATCTGGCTTCACTGGATAACGCTTTGAGAGATGAAATTGCTTTGGTGGTACGGTTTTGGATTTTTTCAAGTTTTTCAACGTTGTGTGCAGAAAGATAATTACACACAAGAGCAGCATACTCAAGGTGAGGTCTGACCAGCGATGTGTAGAGCCTCTTCCAAACTTGTGACATTTTATTAAATAAATGATTTCTTTAATTGACCGAAGACAGCGTTAGCTTTTGATGATATTATTTAAACGCGTGTATCCCATTTGAGGTTGTGTGAAACGCAAATCCCAAGATCTCTTTCACTGTACGAGGAATCAAGAAGCTGCTTCCCTTGCTGAGTCAAGATACAGTGTTGGTGGTTAGGATTTTTGCTTTTGTTAGAGCAAAAATCCTAATATTCGTGGTCTTCGAAGTAACTTTTCTTCTGTTGAGTCTTATCTCTTGCAAAGTTCACCAGACCTACTTGCTTTTTGTGAGACTAATTTGAGTTCGGCTGTCTCATCTTGTGATCTTAGTGTTGATGGTTATCTTCCTCTGATTCGAAAAGACTCCAATAGTCACATGCTTGGCCTTCGTAGGAGTTCACCCGTTTGTCGTGAAACTAGGTTCGAATCCACAGACTATTCTTTATGTGCTTTCGTTTAGCACCACTTCACTCTATTGCCTTTCTCTTTGTTCTATATCGCTCTCCTTCATCTCAAGACTGCACTCTTTTTGATGTTATTTCTGATCATATTGACCAAGTCCTCTCTCTTTATCCATCAGCTAATATAGTTGTTGTCGGTGACTTTAATGCTCACCACTCTGAATGGCTTGGCTCTAGTGTCAGTGACTCTGCAGGCATTAAAGCACACAACTTTTGCCTTTCTCAATCCCTAACTCAAATAGTCAACTTTCCTTTTCAAATAGTCAACTCGCTTTTCTGACAACCCTAATCATTTACGTTCTCTACTCGACTTATGTCTTGTTTCTGATCCTAGTCAGTGCTCAGTTTCTCCACATTCACCCTTAGGTTCTTCTGATCACAGTTTGATCTCTCTAAAACTAATATCTCATTCTTCTTCATCACTTGAATCCCCCTATTATCGAACCTCTTACAACTACAGTAAAGCTGACTGGGATTCTTTCCGTGATTTTCTTCGTAATGGCCCTTGGGTAGAAATCTTTCGTCTTCCTGTCGACAAATATGCTTCTTACATAACTTCGTGGATTCAGGCTGGCATGGAATCTTTTATTCCCTCTCGACGATTCCAGGTCAAGCTTCACTTTCCTCCATGGTTTTTCTCACACTGTGCTGCTGCATTTGCCAATCGAAACCGTTACTTCCATATTTATTAGCAGAACAATTCTCCAAAAAACAGACGTCTGTTTATTACTGCTAGAAACAACTGTAAAAAGGTTTTGTCTAACGCCAAAACTCGCTATTCTCAGATCATAAAGTCTCGTATCTCATTTCAAAAATTAGGCTCTCATGACTTCTGGAGAATCTTTAACAATATCAATAATAAGGGAAAATCTATAATTCCACCTCTCTTGTATGGTTCAGACTTTGTCACCTCAACTAAAGACAAAGCCGAATTGTTTGCTAAAAACTTTTTATCAATATAATCTCTTGATTCCACTAGTTGCGTTCTACCTGATATTGCCAAAAAACAGGTTGATCCATTGCTTGACATTCATATCACTCCAGCATCTGTATCTAAAGTTATTTCCTGCCTAGACTCTTCTACAGCTTGTGGCCCGGACAACATACCTGTTATTGTCTTGCAGAAGTGTTTTACGGAGCTGTCGTCTATACTCTCAAAACTATTCAACAAGTGCTTATCAGAGCCTTGTTTTCAAGCCTGCTGGAAAGCCGCATCTGTTATCCCTATCTTCAAAAATTCTGGAGAGCGATCTGATTCGTCTAACTACCGTCCCATAAGTCTTCTTCCTATCATAAGCAAGGTTTTTGAATATTTAATTAACAAACACATAATTTCTCATCTTGAATCTAATAATTCACTTTCTGACCATCAATATGAATTTCGATCTTCTCGTTCTACAGCTGATTTGCTAACAGTAATAACTGACAGGTTTTATTGTGCATTAGATGAAGGTGGAGAGGTTAAGGACATCGCTCTTGACATTTCAAAAGCTTTTGATAAAGTTTGGTATGCTGGTCTTCTCCATAAGCTTTCTTCTTATGGTGTATCCGGCAACATCTTTAAGATCATTGAATCCTTCTTTTCCAATCGTAGCATAAAAGTTGTCCTCGATGGACAACACTCTTCTTCTTATTCTGTAACTTCAGGGGTTCCTCAAGGTTCTATCCTTGGCCCTATACTCTTTTTAATTTACATTAACGATCTTCCAGATATTCTCACATCTAAGGTGGCATTGTTTGCTAATGATACTACCATTTATTTTTGTTGTGATAAGAAACCAACACCCTCTGATTGCTTGGAGAGGGCATTTGAGCTTGAAAAGGATCTCACTTCTGCTACAGCATGGGGCTCACAGTAATTGGTCAACTTTAGTTCAGATAAATCTCAATTTTTTTCAGCCAATCGTTATCGCAATAATTTAGATCTTCCTATATTTATGAACGGTGATGTACTCGATGAGTCACCTACTCTTCATCTTCTAGGATTAACTCTTATTTCCAATCTTTCTTGGAAACCATATATCAAATCAGTTGCAAAATTAGCATCTGCTAAGGTTGCATCTCTTTATCGAGCTCGTCACTATCTTACTCTGGATTCTATTCTCTATCTCATTAAATCTCAAATCCGGCCTTTTATGGAATACTGTTGCCATATCTGGGGCGGATCTTCTAATGATACCCTTTCTCTTTTAGACAAAAACGCATTGTAAACATAGTTAGACCTGCTCTTGCAGCCAACCTCCAACCATTATCACATCGTCGTAACGTTGCTTTTCTTTCTTTTTTCTACAAATACTATAATGGGCACTGCTCTAAAGAGCTAGCGTCTCTTGTGCCATCTACTAAAATTCATTCTCGTGTTATTCGTCATTCAATTAAGTTTCATCCTTTTTCTGTGGCTGCTCCTAAGTGCTCCAAAAACGCTTATGCGTCTAGTTTTTTTCCTCGAACATCAGTTCTTTGGAATTCGCTTCCTTCATCTTGCTTTCCTGATTCATATAATTTGCAATCTTTTAAGTCGTCCGTCAATCATTATCTTGCTCTACAATCTTCATCTTTTCTCTTTCAGTAACTTCCAACTTTAATTAGTGGTTGCTTGCAGCCTTGTTGGAAGCGAAGATGTTTAAAAAATAAAAAATAAAAAAAAGATAAGGCACTTTTTGTAATTAAGTTGTAAGCGCTAGGTTAGAGTCCAAGACACAATATGATTTATATCCATCTGGAGCACAGCTGGGCTCTCAGGTGTAGAATTTGTGGAAATAACTATTATATAAATAAAGGAATTAACTGTAAAAGCTGTGGGAAATAAAATGACTTACAGGCAGATTTCTGAACTTTTCAAGGTTTCTAAACCAGGAATAAGTCACACTATGAAAAGATTTTGTCTGCGCAAAACTATTGAAAGCAAAACTTGCTCTAGAAGACCTAAAGTTACAACTGAAAATTCTGTTAGATTATCAGTAAGGTATTCCAAAAATAATACTCACAAGTCTGCTGTCTAACTTAATGCATCGATTTCATGGCACAAACTGTAGCGTCAATACAACTAAACGTCAATTACGACAAAATAATCTCTATGGCCATTGTCGAGTTAAGAAACCGCAAATATCTGCAAGAAATTTAAAAACCAGAACAAAATTTGCAAAAGATCATATTAGTTGGTCAGTTAATGAATCGTCAAAAGTCTTTCTTTTAATGAATCAAAGTTTATGCTATAAAGTAGTGACATAATTAAGTATGTTAGCGGTCCAGTAGGAGACAAATTAATCAAAAATAACAGTTACTCACTGTTAATCATGAAGGTGGAAATGTTATGGTTTGGATATGTTTAGTCGTGACATAGTGGGTTTCATTTATCACTTAAAAGGTTTTATGGTCCAGAAAGTTTATTTAGACTAATGTCTAAATAAACTCTCTGGTCAATGAGAATGTTATGCTGCCACATGCAAAGCATAAAATAACTTGCAAATGGATCTTACAACAAGATAATGATCCAAAGCATTGTGCCAGATCTGTTAAAGAATAATTTAAATCACAAAGAATCAAAGCTCTTAAATGGCCCTCACAGAGCCCAGATCTCAATCTTATTAAGCATTTTCGGGAGTATATCAACCGGCAATTAGTTGGTAGAAAAACAACTAACAAAGACCATTTAACTGCATTGATTGAAGAATGTTGGTGTAACATTCCTTAGGATGTACTCATTAAATAAGTAGATTCAATGTCTCGTCGCTGTGATGCTGATTTAAAGGCAAATGGATATGTCACCAAATACATAGTGTTTTATTAAAACTATTTTATTGTTAAAAAAATTGCTATTTTGTGAATTTTAGTAAAAGTGTCAGCTTTTTTGAAATAAATATTAATCAAATTCAGTTGTTTCTAAAGCGGAAGTTTTTTCGAAAAAAAAACTAAATGTAAATCAACCGTTTAATTTTACAACTTTTTGTGGCATGTTTTTTAAATTGAAATAATATAGATTGAAATAATATAAAATTTCAGCTTATTTATGAATGTTTGTGAAAAGTTATGCAGTAAAATTGAAAAAAAGTTGGTGTTTCAAAACTTTTGCACGCTACTGTATCAGTAAAATGCTGCTTGGTTTTAGGTCAGAGAAGGGGACAATATGTAAAATATTTATTATAAGGCAAGTTCAGGCAAGATTTTTAGAAAAGAAAATGGATTTGTAGATGAAACTTGTTGACCTCAAGCTTTCGATAGATTACTAAATGGTGGGCTTTAAAGCATTTAGATATTGGCATTATGAGAATGACATTATGAGAAACATGCAATCTGTAGAAGCAAAGAAACAAGGACGCAATAATAATGGTGAGGATCATCATTATATTTGATTTCTAAAAATCATATATATATGCTGATAACTTTTTGCAAAAAACTATGTAAATAATCTAATAAAAGTATTTTGTATTAGTATTCCTGAGAATACTAATACAGAGTAAGGGTATGGAAATTTAAATGTTGTACAGGAGCAAAGCAGTTTATATATTTATAATAAAAAAACACAACATAAAGACCAAAAAAAAAGTTTATATTTAGAATAAGTAAAACCTTAACATTTATAAAATTCTTTTTATTCATATTAATAAAATAAATAAACTTTAGCCTACATAAATAAAATATTAGGCACCTCCTTTCAAACTAATTCCCCAAACATGTAAAGTGAATTTTTTTCTTAAGTTTTACATCGACATTTCCAAACTTGTGTGGTTCCAAAGGTTCTCTACCGCGACATTTAAATGCCATTATGGATTATTTGAAACAATTTTTTAAAACTAGATGCCCTTCCTGACATTATTATGAAGCAGATTGTACTGGTTTACACGTTATTAGTAGCAGGGTGACCTGATCTGACAAATAGAAAGTGTATTAGGGATCGTATAATTTCGTTTGTTTGTGATGTTGGTTTAACAAATTGAATAGAAAAAGGAAAAATATTTCAAGCTAAAAACAAACTTAACCAAACAAATATTAGTTAAAAAAAAACATTCAAGTCAGATTAATAAATACAAGAAAAACGTGGGTTTGATCATATATGTGCTTGATCACCAACGCCAAAACTATGAGAAGCATAAACTAATAATGTAAAAAAGTTAAAGGGGACAAAAACCATAATAATATGTTTCTTGTCCCCTTAAACTTTTTACTTAAACGGTTTTTTTTGTTTTGTTATTATTCTGTTTCTAGATTTTGCTGATTTGATATTTACTGAATGTGCACATAATTAATTTGTATGTAGCTCTTATCATAAACATAATCTTTTCAAAATAAGTTAAAGAGGTAATAAGAATAAAAAATTGCCTGTTTCATGGGAGAAAATAATATGTCTAGTTGCTGATAAGTTATTTATTTTCAGTCTACTTTGTATAATTATTTAACATTGTATTTAATCATTTGTTTGGTGAGTTGTTACACTATCAACAGCCAAAGTTGGTTTGTTACTTGTTACAAACTTGTTTGTACACTTTATAATTTAAGAGCACTGCATAGCGCGAAGAGTTATACAAATATTATTAAGTCGATTACGATACGATTCAATACATCTACTACATCTATATACTGCAATATATAGATGCACTCCCAGCATGTGTAAATTTACACACACTGTGTGTAAATCTACAGTGTGACACTGCATCATGAAGTGTCCACCCAAATGTACCAACAATAACAACAACAACAACAAATACAACAACAACAACAACAACAACAACAACAACAACAAAAAAGCAAAATATTTACCGGAAATATAGATGTTTTACATAAGAATGTTATAAGTTGCAAAATATATGTACAGTCTACATTCTGGATGGTTCACTCTCATATAGCTCGGCTAAATTAAGCAGAGCAACCATGAACAAAACAAAACAAAAACAATGCAAATAAAATAAACAATACACACAGAAAGATGCTATTAGTCAACATTCATATTTATATCTTATGTATTTTCTATAGTAAGATATCTTTTATCACCAATTATAGAACTGTTATTTCTATTTATCTTAATGTAACGAGTAGTACTTTAATTTGGCTTTGAGTTCATTTTTTTAATGTTGTTAAAAGGGATTGATTTTAATTTATTTTGAAATCGATTTCAGTTCATTACTGCAGAGTATTTAAAGGGATGTTTACCGTAGGATAAACGTATTGTATTATATGTTTGCACACTAACTGCACCTCTACAAAAATTTCTTGTAAGTTGACAGCTAATTGCACTGCGTAGAGTAAACCATTTATTAAATATAGGAGGTAGCTTTTTGTTTAGGCAGCTGTGAATAAATAAACAATTTTCAATTTTGATTATATCATGCACTTTTAAAATTTGTAAAGCGTTAAAAGATGTAAATGTATCTGAACTTTTTGGTAGAAATTCAATAAACCTGACTTCTTGTTTCTGAAAAATAAATAAGCAAATTACAATTATGTTTTGACTCCATGATAAAAGGCAATATGACTATTCCTATCAGTCAATATTAATATGATAGAAAGCAATATGTCCTACCAATCAGTCAATATTGACTGATAGGTTGGGGTGGAGCAAGAAGTCTTTATTTTATTTATAATTTTATTTTGGAAGTCCTAAACTCTTTATTTACATTATATATATATATAATTTTTTAAATTAAAGTAAAAAAGACAATTCATCATTTCAAAATAAACAACATATCGACTACATTATCTTTAAAGAATTTCTTTGAAAATATGTATGCATTATTAAACATTAACATAAGGATATGTTTTAAGACAATTGTTTTTAAACACTTTATTAAATCAATTAAATTAAAGTATGCATTAATCTATACTTTAACAATATATTTGGAACAAGATGGCGGCTTTAATATTTTTTTAGCTAAGATTTGTTGCACGTAAGAAATCGTTCCTGTTTTAAAAGAAATCATTCCTGTTTTTAAGGAAAACGTTCCTCTTTTTCTCTAAAAAATCGAAAGCGATAAATTCATACTCATAAAATCTCCTGAAAAACGCAGAAACTAAATGGGAAGAATACAGATATATGTTTACATTATTGTATTGTCGTATTTGATAGCAACATCATAGTTATATAAAAATATCAGCATCAAATTAAAAAACAAATTACTTGTAGTAATATGAACGAGCCTCTCAGCATAAATCAAAGATATTACATCAGTACAAAAAGATTTATGTTCAATTTAAATTCTGACTATCAAAACCAAGATATTCTTTGATGAAGTCTGAATTCTATGATTGAATTAATTTAGTAATTTAGTTTAAGATAATGTTGAAAAGATTTTTTAACCCCCTCTCTGGTGTCTAGTGGTAAAAAAACTTTTCAATCTCTAAATATATCTCTAATATGTTTACACTTCATTACGTTACAATTCTGTTATTTAACATAATGCAACGTATAATATATAAAACATAACATTATATAAGGTAGTTTAACAAGTTTAACAAAGTATAACGTAATTTAACAAATAATGTTTCTTATCAAAAAAACTCAGCGTTTCTTTAAAAGTAAAAATAAAACAATTGTTTTTTTAAATATAAACATGTTATTGTAAAGGAAAGTCTAAGAACACTATGAAGTTTTATCGATAAATGGTATATCATAGTTTCAGTGATATATCAAGTTTTATATAACATATCTTTGTTTTAGTGATATCAGTGGCGGATCCAGGTCCTTGTCCTAAGGCGGTAATTTGACCAACAAAAAAAATCCGCTTTTTTTTCCTTCAGATAAACCATTTTTTTATTTGATTATTTAGAATAATTTTAGAAACGTTTGCTTATAAATATATTGAATGTATCTGTGTATAAATATCTTGAAAAAATCAAACGTTGAAAATAATTATTTAGTCTGTTATAAGGGACGGATTCATATCCTCTTAGGCCCTAGGCAGAAAAATTTTTGGGGCCGTAAACACTTCTAAATAACACAATTTTTATCCCATTTAAAAATTAAGCCCGCTAACATCATGGTACACAGACTGCAGTCGTGTCTGCCTATAGGTAAGTCTGGCCCTGTCTGTAATGTGCAACAAAATAATATCTTTTGTATATTCTGTTTATTAATAAAGACTTTTATAAATTTAATAATCAACTATAAAATTGAGCTTTCTAGTTTTCGAAGATGAAAAACTATCAATAATCTTTTCGACTTTTATGATACAATCTCTATGGATATGCATCATAGCTTATTTATTTAATCGGTTTTGTCTTATATTGGATCTTAACCAAGTTTTAAGTCTTTTTAAAACTGAGAACTCCGTTCTCCCAAAGCAACGCTTACAGGAAGGGTGCAAAACAGTTGCAAAATACATTTAATTAAAGGGAAGACATTACCATCACATTGCTTGTATGCTTCCAGTGCATATTTAAGTAGGTCTTGTTGCTTCTTAATTGCGTCTTTCCATTTTAGCTCCCAAAAATCGAATTCTAAAGAAACTTTCATAAGTTGGACATTCTCAACAACAGTGTTTATGTTGGGCAGCCCTTTCATAAAACTCAGAATATTAGTTATGGATGATGTTAAATCTATCTTTGTTTTATTTAATAAATTTTGATGTTGATGTTAAATTTTATCAGATTTGATACAACATGCTTTAAAAGTTTATTTATGTGAACATAATTTTATTTATTGTTATGTGTATTTTAATCTTTTTGTTTTGAGTTTTGTGAAACTTATGAAATCAAATTAAGTTGTAAATTAAGTAATAATAAGTTATGTATATTCTAATATGTTATTACAATAATAAATCTTGATGAAAGCAATAGTTTGTTTTGCATATTTAGCAACAACTGCTGATTGATTTTATGGAAAATCTTCTGCTCGCTAGGTGAGGTCAACAAACTATGTTCCAATACCTATAGATAGAAGTTCTGATGAATGGCAATCATCTGATGACAACTCACAAGTGACAGACTTTATTATTTAGAAAAGACCAAAATGAAATATGACAGTTTTGCATTTGCATATAAGTGATAAAAAATGGCTATTTTTCATTTGCATATTAGCGATCTGGAATCAGAACTTAGTTTCTTTTTTCACCTTTTCCCGAAAGAGCTTCTGGCTGATATCGCTTTCTATACCTCATTGTATCAGATCAAACAAGATTTGAAAAGCCATTAAAATATACTGCCAGAATATAAAGAAATTTATTGCTTCTATTTTATACATGTTCGTTATGAAACTTCCTGCAAAGAGAGATTATTGGTCATCTTCCCTCACAGTAAGCCGTGCTGCAGAAATAATGACTCTTAACTCATTTGAAGAAATAAAACGCTTTTAAATTTTTCTGACAACAATAAGGCAACTAGTGGGGACAAATTACACAACGTAACACCCTTAATTACAAAACTTGTTGATGGTCTTAAAAATATTCCGATTGAATAAAATTTAGCAGTTGATGAATAAATTATTTCATTTAAAGGACGCAGTTCACAAAAACAGTATAACCGAAAGAAGCCGCATAAATGGGTTACAAAGTATATCTTCTTAGTGGTGTTTCAGGATTCAGATATAATTTTTAATTGTTTACTGGAAAGTCTGACAATGTGTGTGCTCCAAATGAACTAGATATTGGTGCTAGAGAAAGTGTTATAAGGCTGGCACGCATTATTTCTCGTAATTGCAATCATAAATTGTATGTTGACAACTGATTTAACAGTATACCATTGCAAGTTTATATATATGGCCAAGGTATACTTATGTAAGGAACTGTTTGTCAAAACCGATTTAAAAATTGCTCTTTACCAACGAAAAAAGAATTTAAAAAGCAAAAATCTGGGTATCATATTGAGCAACTGACTGTTATCGAAGGAGTAAAGTTATCTGCTGTGTGTTGGCTTAATAATAAAATGGTAACTTTGTATATATTTATATATATATATATATATATATATATATATATATATATATATATATATATATATATATATATATATATATATATATATATATATATATATATATATATATATATATATATATATATATATATATATGTATATATATATATATATATATATATATATATATATATATATATATATATATGTATATATATATATATATATATATATATACATATATAAGTAAGTTTAATTTTGCTGTGAGCATATATTCAGCAAGAGTGCTCGATAAATGATATCAGAGCGATTTAATTGATTTTTTGACGAGATTAAATAAAAATAACTACACGATTTTTACTACTAAAAGTTTCATGCGTTTAGTAATCATCAGGTAAAAAATACATTGTTTTTTTCGTTAAAAAATATACTCAATAAACATCGTGGCGTTCAAAAACAATTATAAAACTTTAACTATTTGCGAGCGTGGTTTGGTTTTTAATCTTTGGGCTCGTGGTTGTCAAGCAAGAACTAGTTTTCGTGACGGCACTTAGGTATAATTTCTGTTTTTTTATTTAATAATTTTTGCGTACCTTTGTATGAAATTATGCAAAGTTTTTCATGAAGGCAAAGCAAGCAATTTTTTGTTACGTTCCCGTAGGCGGGGACTTGTTTAATTATTGACCAACCACGAACCCAAAGATTAAAAAACCAAACCACGCTCGCAAATAGTTATAGTTTTATAATTGTTTTTAACGCCACGATGTATATTGAGTATATTTTTTAACGACAAAAACAATGTATTTTTTACCTGATGATTGCTAAACGCATGAAACTTTTAGTAGTAAAAATCATGTAGTTATTTTTATTTAATCTCGTCAAAAAATCAATTATATATATATATATATATATATATATATATATATATATATATATATATATATATATATATATATATATATATATATATATATATATGCTTTTTATTTAAACTTTTTTTATAGCTTGTATATTTTAAATAGTTAGTTACTTCAAAAAAAGCTAATTAGAAAAACTTTTAATCAGAAAATATAAATTTATTTTCTTATACTAAATCAGACTCCATGGTAATATCAAATGCAGACGTTTCTCTAATATCAAAAAATGTAACTACAACGTTTTTTGGACGCTTTTCTGAATTTTTTTTTTCTTTTTTTAAAACACTCTATTGGACCTAACTGAATGTTTCCTTTGAAATTTACAGAGATACTCTTATATACCTACTCCAAAGAGAAAGTTTAAACAAACTATGCAGTACATAGTATATAGAGAAGCTTTAGAAAAAGTTAAATTTTCAGCTAACCTTGCTCTCTGGGGGACAATCACATATAAAATGTTTTTTACTGCAGTATAAAGTTTTGCATTTCACTCTATCATTATAACATGGAAATTCATCTAAATTTCATCTGCAGGCAAATATACCATTAAGGTTTTCAATACATTATATGCAGCAGTTTAAGATCCTTTTTTCCTTAATAAGTTTCATTGTCTTATACCTTTTGACCAGTTTTAAATAAATTGACCCATTTTTTATCAAGGGCAATTTTGGGTTTACGTTTAACCAAACGATTACAAGTTCTTTTTGAGTTTTATCAGTTTCGTCAGATTTATTTTTAAATTCAGATTGAACAAAAT
>NC_088933.1:3322500-3325000 GCF_038396675.1 Hydra vulgaris
ATTACTTTTAGTGACACATATTTATTTAGTATTTTGCCATTAATATAATTTTTAACAAATTATCATTGCTCAAACATAAAAAAACAGTAGCAATGGGTACAATTAATATATTTTTTAACAAATTATCATTATCATAAAAAAACAGTAGCAATGGGTATTCCTCCATGATGTTTGTACGTTGCTGTACCATTTATTAAATTCATTAAAAAATTAATTAAATTTGTTAAACTTATTAAGCACTCATTAATTAGTGTTGGTGGGTGGGATGGTGGGTGGGTGGGTGGGATGGTGGGTGGTATGGTGGGTAGGATGGTGGGTGGGATGGTGGTTGGGATGGTGGGTGGGATGGTGGTGAATGGTGAGTTAAAATATCAAGACAATTTTTCTAAATCGGTATGACCTTTTCCAATTTTTGAAATTAACAGAATGTACATCTACTTTAAATGACTGTCTACCAACACAACTACTATTTCTTTTACATTGGTTACTTGAATAAAAGGTTTAAACCAACTACAATTTGAGCATTGTAACAATAATAGTTTTGTTTATATAGTTGTATATTTATAATTTATTTTTATAGTTTTATCATACAGAAAAGCTTTGCTTTCTCAAGATAACAAATTTTAGACTAATAGTCTTTTTCTCACAATCAGTGGTCGTTGGTACTAAATTAATAATTTGTATCAAAATAGTAGAAAAAATGGATTATATACAGTTGGGTTTAAAATATTTACATAGAGTAACAAACTAGTGGACAAGAATGCAAAGTTAATTTGTTTAAATTCATCAGTAATTTTAAAAGATATTGGTATACTTGTTGATAAATGTAACAGGTTTATAGTCTTTATAGAAGTAAAAACAGGTGCGTAAGTAAAGAAGGTACCTCAACTGATTCTTCTTGTTTTTTTGAATGTTGGTTACCTTTAATTAGGTGTCTAGAAAATACCTTTAAGTGACCAGAATTTTCTGTTACATAACTCAACTATTTTTTGTAGAATTAGGAAAACATATTTACAAGCTTTCAGTGAATCAAAAGTGGTTGCTAAGGGCATTGCTATGAAAGTTTGAGTCGTGAGTTCATATTTAAATCAAAAGTTAGATACCTTCTATATTTTTTTAAATAAAACTAATTACATATGTGTTTTCTACATAGTCCTATTGATTTTAAAACATTCACTTTGAAATTTTCAACTTTTACAATCTTTTCACTCAAGTACCACCTTAATTGAGGTCTTCAGATGTTCGAAATATTTAAAGGTGCTGATTTCAATTGGGTCCGAATCTTCTATTTCTACCAATACTGCTTGGCTAAGCAGTCTTCTACCCATAATCAAATGAGAAGGAGTCAATAGTTCCACGTCATGTCCATCAGACATGAAACGCAAAGGTTGACTATTCACGATAATTTCTACTTCTGCTAACTCTGCATTAAGTTGATCAAAGGTAAGTCGTGCTTTCATCGTTGTCCTTGATGTACCTTTAATTATACGTATTAACCTCTCATAAAACCCTCCCTACCGTGGGAAAAGCGGTATAATAAACTTCCAATTTATAAGTTTATTACGTAAAAATGTTGATAGCTCACTCAACTTAAACGTTGAAAAATCGTCACTAACGACTTATGATATAAATATTCATATATATATATATATATATATATATATATATATATATATATATATATATATATATATATATATATTTGTATTTTGACAATTGTAACAAAATGCTTATTTAAAATGTAATAAAAAGAACAAAAAAAAATAAAAGATTTGAACTGTTCAAGTATATTTCTCTTAATTGTAACAATCTGGGGGGAAAATATTTATATATACGGTCCACAATGATGGACTGAATATGAATTTAACTTGGAAACAAAATTTAAGTGTAAATTTTGGTTTGGTAAATTTTGTATAAGTTATTATACGAGAATCTAATAGGGTATTTACTTATTTTGCTATAATAGGGTTAAAATATAAGTGGAGATATTTCATTTATTGGAGATATCTATATTTTATTTTGCATAAACTATGGATATCTCCAAGAAATGATCGTTACACGAGGGACATTGGAAAAGAAAACGTTATATGACACATCAAATAGGGTCTATTTATAACATGATGATAATAATTAAAATGTTCAATAAAATATAAAGGATAAAATAAATTTACTTATAATGCATTTTCTTAAGAAGCTTATAATAAATATAAAAAATGGAGTTGAAACACCAGATTGTATTTTAACGCGTTGTATGTAGATTAATTAACCATTGATTTTGATTTTAAAAATGAAGATGTAGGAATCCTGTTTATTTTTATTTACACAATTTAATAATAATAGTTTGTTTTTATGAACGTTTAAGATTAACTAGATAATTAAGGTATGTACAAAAAATTAAGGTATGTACAAAAGATCTGAACAGTATTTATAATAAAGATTGTTTACACGTAAATTTAAACACAACTTTATTACTCATTTGTTAACTGTTACATAAATTTTG
>NC_088933.1:3330000-3495000 GCF_038396675.1 Hydra vulgaris
AATGGCAACAGAAAGATCGTGACTGTAATCGGCATTCTTAAATGAACTATTTAGCTTGATATCGTCAGCATACAACATTAGAGAGCAATTAAGATCTTTTACTATAGAGGGTAGATCATTAATATATAACAAGAATAACGTTGGACCCTGTGGAACTCCACTAAAGATGCTGTTCGGATTGGGTAGTGAATTTCCAACCAGAACTCTTTGATATCTGTTGGAAAGAAATGCTGATATCCAATAAAGCAGCTATTATAAGCATATATTATGCCGTACAATGCAAGTTTTTTCAAAAGTTTTGGATGAGGTACAGAGTCAAATCCCTTTTGAAAATCAATGTACACCACGTCAGTAATTAAATTGCTGTCTAAAGCTTTATTCCAGTCATTAGTTGACTCTAGAAGATTTTTGCACGTTGATCTTTTAGATAAAAAGCCATGTTGATTAGGTGTTAGTAGTTTATTTATATTAAGATAATCAGCGATACGTGAACTAATAATACTTTCTATTTCTCGACAGCTAGTACATGTGAGGGATATAGGTCTATAGTTGTTGGTATATGAAGTAATCCTTTTTTAAAAGTAGGCAAAACCGAAGCTTGAAGCCACTGTTTTAGTAACGAGCTTGACGTAAAGCTTGATTCAAATATATATGAAAGCGGAATACATATTGTAGGTGCTAACTGTTTTAAAAGTATATTTGGTATACCGTAATGTCCAAATGATGTGATAGGTTTTAGATTTTATAGTTTTCGATGAACTATCTTTGCTGAAAAATCTACGCAATCCATCTTAATATGTTCACTAACAAAAGTATTTATTTTAGGCAAATTTCCGTCATCTACCGTTAAAACACTTCCAAAGTGTTTGTTAAACACTTCCGCAATTTCAACATTGCTAGTAGTAAAGTTGCTATTGGTTTTTAGAGGATATATTTTTGGGGGTTGTTTAGATTTTTATTTACATAACTAAAAAACTTATTTGAGCTATTTTCTTTTACCAGTTTTAGTTCCACATTTTTGTGGTGTGTGGGTATGGCTTTTATACATTTTGATGCATATTGGATAAATGCCTTTTTATGCAAGATGGTCTTAGTGATTAACCATCTTTTCCATAAAAATGATTTGCGAATTAGCATTTTATAAATATACTTTGGATAAGAACGCTTTTTTTTCTTATAGTATATTTTTTTGATTGGAACAAAACGATCAATACGAAGATGATCAGAAAAGATGTTCCAATAATCTTCAGTTGCAAAAACGAAAGAAAAATCGAAGTCCCAATTTATTTTTGATAAACGAGATATAAAACCAATTACATTTGTATTATTTCGAATTTATATATATATATATATATATATATATATATATATATATATATATATATATATATATATATATATATATATATATTGAATTCGTAAAAAGATTTAGAGTTTGTATCGGGCTCATAATAATCAAAGGTGTTTATATGAAGAAGGACTGAGTTATGGTCGCTTGTACTAAATGGACACTCAACACAAATATTACTTAATACACACTAAAAAAAAAAGGTAGAAATTTCTACCTTAGGGTAGGATATGTGATATATCCTTAGTAAGGTATAATTTTCTACCTTTTAAGGTAGAAAATTATATTAAAAACAATTATTTGCCATACAATTTTCTAACTTTAAGGTATAATTTTCTACCTTATAAGGTAGAAAATTATACCTTACTAAGGGTATATCACATATCCTACCTTAACTAAAAATTTCTACCTTTAATTTTTAGTGTGTAGGGAAATGATATTTGAAAGAACAAGATCAAGAATATTATTTTCTCGAGTGGGCTCCAGTACATATTGGTGCATACCAAGACTATTTACAAAAGTTAAAAAAAGATTATGACATTTCTCATTTGGCGAAGCGTAGTTAACCCAATCAATTTTCGGTAAGTTGAAATCTCCAATGACAAATTAAGGAACAGATTCACAGAGATTGCTAATTATCGAAATCATTGATTCAAGATAGATATAGTCATCAAGAGAATAGGACGGTGGACGGTAACAAGTAATTAAGCGGAGTTTACTAGACCCAAAAATTAAATCAACACAAATGATGTCAATATCTAGGTCAGTTTGAGTAATACTTAGTATGGCAGATTTATCGTCATTTCTGCAGTATATAGCTACACCACTGCCAATTTGTATCCGGTCCTTACGATAAATGGAATAATTTTTAGGACAGTCCATGGAGTTCGAGAGTTTATCATTGAAAAAAGTTTCGCAAATACAAATTAAGGCAGGTAAGTTTGACTCAACGTATAAAAAAAATCGTTAAGTTTGTTGGCAAGACTTCTTGCGTTAAAAAGATAAACTGTAAAATTGTTGAACGAATTTGAACAGATAACCTTTTCAATGCTTTTGTTGTTTACAGCAATAATACGTTGTTTACTAATGCTTGAGGCATGATTTTTTTGCAATGACTTCGGAATTACTAAAGAAGTTAATGAGCCGTGACTGCAATCTTTTTGGTTTTTATAATTATAAAATAATTGCTAATCGGCGTAGTTAAGGCGAGTCAGTAAAATTTAAACAGAGAATTCCAACAAAATTCCTAACTTTGACAATCTATAACTTAGGTTTTGAATGAGATAAAATAAACTTGAATTCATTATTTTTTATGAGAACTATATCTGCTTGTGTTTAAAAAAAAAAAGAATGTGAAAACAGTATTTAGGGTTTTTGTAAAGTGTATATTTGAGGTATTTTGCGATTTTTCTCTGTCGGTTTGCATCAAATTAACGTAAATGAAATTACAAAATATCTTTAATTTGGACATGATTATAGATCAAAAGAGCTAGAACATTTATAAAGTGTTTAAAGCTGATAATTTTATAAAAAACATGTTATTTTTACTCAAAATTACAATGTTACCCACTTATTAAGTAAAAGTACTCAAAAAAAAGAGATGCTGGGAGTTGTAGCTCTTTTTCTTCTATTTTCTCAGTGAATTTTCTATCGTTTAAATGTCTTTGCAATAGTTAAGATATTTCCTGCACCAAGCAAGGTCTAAATTAAAAAATAGGGTCCAAGAACATGAGATTTCAAAGGTCTGGAAATTATAGCTAATGCTAACATTTTAAATAAACCGTAATTTTAACTTGAATCACGCGATAAATTTGTCGATTGGTAAACTTTTTCTTATAAAGCTTTTATACAGATACTTAATCTGTATAGAGAAATTTATAATGGTATCGATAATACATCCTCAAACTTGTGGATTTGCAAAAATAGCTGCATGTAAGGCTTTCAACATAAAAATAAATAAGGGATTTGATGAAAGTCTAAAAATATATATACTTCAAGAAAATATGGCGCTAATACACTTTCGCACCTCCTCCAAATTTACAGATTTTAATTGCAGATTCTGAAAGATCGTCGTTTAAAACGAAAAAAAATGGTATTTAATAACAAGTTTTATCAAAGTAAAGGGCTTTAATTCGATCTCGAAGTTTTGAAAAAATACACACAAAAACGCTAATATTCGCCTTCTTTTTTCGCAAGATATGATATTTTCTGTTTGAAGTCTTCGTTTTTAAAATTTTAATAGCCTTTAAACTCTACTTTGAAAAAGACTGGTTCCTATCTGCCTAAATGCTTTTAATTTTGCCTTTGTAATAAAATGCAATTTAAAAGTAAGAAATATAATTTAAATGTACGTAGCTTAACATTTTTCTAAATTAATTTTTATTATCTAAATTTTTATATTACAATGGCGAACCTACACAAGCTGAGTTCGATAGTATTTCTTTAGTAAGTATTGGAGTTTGATTTAAAACGAACAAAGAAGAGAGCGTTAAATGGTGTAGAGAGTTTGGTCTGCTTTCTCAAAATGTTACTTGTCCTCGTTGCAACTTAAATATGAGCTCATGAAAAATTTCAGCTATCCAAAATAAAAAATGGTAAGCTTAATCGACTTTAAAAAAATGCGGGAAAACGCAATTTTTCTTAATTTTCACGTTTTTCTTCAATTTATGAAATCAATTAATAAAAATAGCAAAACCATTCAAAAGTTTATTTTTTCAAATAAATTTATTCATAGTGAAATGGTCAAATAAATTAGTAATAAATTATAAAAATTTTATTTAATATAATGGTATATAAGCAATATACTCATTAAAACATTTAATTTATTTTTAGCAAGTTTTTATACCTCATTTTAACGCATATCTATTAATATAAAATACAATCAAGTTTTAAACAGCAAACTTAAAATTACTTAACTGTATATACAAAGTTTACTTATGTAAGTTATTTTTAGTTTTTTAAAGTACAATTAGTGGTAATAAAAAAAGTCATGGATACCATCACCAAAATCCAAACATGTTTTTAAGTTGTTTTTTTAATTGTTCATTACATTATAAACACTTTATATACATTATAGACACTTAAATTCATGAATATAAGATTTCAATTGCCAAAGGGACGAACATATGCGAAATATTTCTAAAATAAATATCTTGCAAATGTGAGTCGAACACTTTACCACTACCCTACTACTGCATTGGTCCTAAATCCTAAACACACTTTTATATTACTCGCAACCAAAAAAGTAAAAGCAAGTACATTCATATAAAGATGTTTTATTAACATCAAATGCATAACAAAATTATTTATTAAAAAACCACAAAGTCGTTTTTAGTTTCAAAATGTGGTCGAATTTCCCTGGATTTTAGTTTGGTCAAAATATATTTATGACGAGCTTCCCTGCCATATACTTGATGACTAGCCTCTGTAACTAATTTGACAGTGCGTTCTATGCTCTGCGCATGAGAATTCTGTCCAAGAAGTTGCTTGAAAGTTTATGTCAACATTAGCAATGTTTGTAACACGGCATTCTTTATCTTTACTTGTCCTTAGTTTTTTAATGACTAGTAACGCCTGTTCCCTTATGTTAGAATCTTCATCTCTAAGCATACAATATAAAAAGTTCTCAGGCAATAGACAATATGAATTTTTTTTAAGATTTTTAAAACAAATATTCTGTATTTCCTCATCTTGCTTTCTTATCTGTTCTGTCATTTTAAAGAATATACTCGGAGAATCCATAAATTTAGAAGACCTTTTGATAAAAAACCAAATGTATGCATAGACTTGTACAATAAAATTCACAAGCCTTACATGCTCTAGACTTGGTGCTTCAGTACGAGTATACAAAGCCATGATTCGAATTGCTAAAGTCAACAATCTTGCGTTTTTTAGTGAACCAATTTTTCTTCTAAAAAAAATGGGATTAACAAATCCTTTAGAAATTCCAAGACAATATTCAAATAATAGTCTTTGATCGTGACTTTAATCATTAATTGACATCTGTATTATCAAGAAGAAGAGCTTGTACTGAATTTAAACTATCATACTCTTTCAGAACATTATATACAACTTCACTTTGAAGTAAACCAGTTGCATCATTTGATGGAAGATTTTTATGAGAGAGATATGAACCATTTTTAAAACTATTTTCATTAGTAAAAGTTAAATGATGTTCTTTTTCAGTAACTCTCGACAAGCGAGTTTCTCCATTTTTAATGACATCCTTAAACTGAAGAACATTTTTATCATCTTTACCATCAACACCCAAACACACCAAGTTACTTAAATTATTATCATGTTGATCATCATATCTTGACATTATTTTCTTCTTCTCTCTATAAAACAACTCAAAGTATTATATTTAGCAAAATATCATATTAAATGGTTTGTAAATAAGCATTTATATAAACTAATAAATAAAGAGATATATTTATGTTTGTCTAACTTATATAAGGAAATAGTTTTTACCTCTCAATTTTGCTTCAATCAACAACTTGATTCAAATTTCCATGTTTAATGATTCCATAATCTAGAAGTAGAGCATTCGCTAGTGCAGCTGCAGCACGAGATGAAACATCATACCTACAAATAAGAAACTATGAAATAAATAAACAAAACTGAAAAAGCAAAGTATATTATTTATATGTGATCCCTTAACATTCTATATTCACCCTCTCCTCTCCTACTGGGGATGAACAATGAACTTATAATTTTTTTTTCATACTTTTAATATAGTATATATAAGAAAATCTCATCTAAACTCAATATGTATGAAAATTTTATATACCTGACAGCCTCCATTGCAAATTTATCAAGTTTAATTAAATTACATTGAGAACTTTTTAATGGATTATATTCTTCCTCAGAATCCTTTACCTGTAAAAATACTTAGTATTTAAAATATAAAAAAAACAACCATATATCTCAAGCAGCACACTTTGTAGGGCCAACATTTAAAAAACATTGAAACCGTTGAAACAAAGCTGTTTTAGCGTTGCCCCAGTGTGCTGTTTGCAATATATATATACATATATATATATATATATATATATATATATATATATATATATATATATATATATATATATATATATATATATATATATATATATTTATATATGTAAATATATACATATAATTTAGATAGAATGGATTTAATTTATTCTTATATACTATTATTATAGAAATGAACCTTGATGATAAACTTACAGATGTTGACACAAGTTATTTAGGAAAAAAATTAGATAAGTGTTTTTACTAATTTACTATTGCTCTGTTCTTTAAGAACATAGATTACTCATTTGTAGGTTATTATAACATAATTTATATATATATATATATATATATATATATATATATATATATATATATATATATATATATATATATATATATATATATATATATGTATATATATATATATATATATATATATATATATATATATATATACATATATATATATATATATATATATATATATACCTAACCTTTCCGGAGTAAATGTACCAGATTTTAAATTAGCCTTTCCTAGCTGATAAATACCCTTTGGACCAATCTTGTTTCTCTGGTCACGAATATATGCCCTGTCTTCAGAAGGGACCTTAAATATAATTTTTTTAAATAATCAACCACTACAGTTTAATTGAAGTGAAATCAAAGTATAATAAAAAATTCTTAGTACAATAATTGCAGATTAAAACAACAAATATTCTAATATATACAATAATAACGAGTTTTCCTGGATTTGCTCTTAGGCATTTTTTCTATAAATTGTTTTGCTATTAATAAATTATAATTTAAAAATCTAAAAACAACAAAACAATGCGCAATGCGCATGCCCACTTTGAAAAAAAAATCAAAAAATGGCGGTTTTCCTCGAAAATAGATTAGGTCTAAATAAATGTACATTTTTGTGAACCAGCCATTTTCCAGGCATTATTAGCAAGTACATGTTATACATTTTATTATTATTTTTTGATAATCTATTTACTCCAGGGTTACTATAGTTCTGATTCCAAAATCACTCCACCCTATTGCATATTTCGTGCATACGTTATTTTAATTGCAAAATCGTCGTAGTTAAATAATAAAAAGAGGAAGTTAATGACTTTCAACTAATGACTTTAAAACAAAGAAGTTTGCGCAAAAACATAATTTCGTGATGACAAAAAAACCCAGCTTTTTAATAACCAAAATAGTTTTAAGAACAAAACATAAGTAAACTGGTTACGTTAAAAAAAGATGGCGAATATTAGCGTTTTTATGTGTATTTTTTCAAAACTTCGAGATCGAGTTAGAGCCCTTTACTTTGATGAAATTTGTTATTAAATACCATATTTTTTCGTTTTAAACAATGATCTTTCAGAATCTGCAATTAAAATCTGTAAATTCCGCTGGAGGTGCGAAAGTGTATTAGCGCCGTTTTGTGAATAATTGGCCTTAACGTAAGGCAAAATTGAAGTCTATGGTCTCGAAAATGTTTGCGTAGGCCTTGGCCTTGAAACTCTTTATTATGGCCTTGTCCTTATAAATCTTTGGCCTTGTTCTTGGCCTTGTAACTTTTAGTCTTGACCTTGGCCTAGTAACTTGTGGCCTTGACCTTGGCCTTGCTACTTTTGGCCTTGTTAAGAACTCTGAATGAAATCTGGGATTTTGACAGGTCTCCCGTCTGGGGCCCAGTTAGAGTAAAAAAATAAAACTTCAATAAAATGCGTTAAGTGATCGCCAATTTAAATTCAAACTTTACATAGAAAACTTGTATAAATATAAACATTAACGCGTATAAATTATAGTTATAATTAAAGCAAAGTTTAGTTTTTTTCACTTTAATAAAGTTTTTCTTTTATTTAATTTTTATTTTATATATAAGAATTATTATTTTTTTCATAGAATTGTATCAACAGCATTCACGTTTATTAAGTTTTATGAAACGAGGAACCCCACACAATAAAAAGTTGATAATTTGATTTTTATTGTTGTTTTACTCCCATTGAGCATAAATTCTTAGCAATGTGAATTGCTTTTAATATTATAAAAGTAATTCAATAAAATTTTGCCCTTATAAAGGAAATAATTTTTACATATAAATTTACAGTTCATATAAAATACAATTTATATAAAAATATATAAATTGTATTTTATATGAACTGTAAGTTCATATAATTAAATGTATATGTTTATGAACTGTTAGCTATAACTGTAACTGTTTTAAGTTATATAAGTTATACCAGTTACAAAGTAAGTTGTACTAGTTATAATTGTATACTATAATTGTTTAACTGCAGTTATACAGTTATAAAGTAAGTTATAACAGTAATAAGTTATAACTCTAAGTAAAGCAACTGGGTATGAACTGTAAGTTACAGTGTAAGTTCATATAAATTATCAGCTGTATATATATTTAAACTATATTATATATAATATAGTATACACACACACATATATATATACTTCACTACATTCTCACCTTTCAAATGCATACTTTTTTTTTGGAAGTGCTTTATAAGAAAACCGAACTCATCTGCATTGAATATATCACGTGAGTTATAATGAGACAATATTGTTGGCAAAGTTGTTTCTCTCCTGGTAGCGGTCATTTCATTAGTAACATCTTGACTTTCACCTATGAAATATAAGAAAAGCAACTTTAAAAACAGCATAAACTTTATTAGCTATGGTTTAGGACTTTATGCAGTTTTGTTTGCACTTTATCCTCTTATTGCTTTTCATGCAGTACGTGGTAATAAGCCAAAACGTGGTTATGGCTTTAAACAAATTAAAACAAAAGAATTGGTTTGATAATTTATTGGTTTATTGGGGATGGAATAGAAATAAGAGTTCCATGTTTATTATTATTTTTTAGACAAATTACTGAAAAAAATGTAAATATCAATGAAAAAATAAAATGATAAAATACCTGATATTGTTGTAAACGATAGATTGTTTCTTTTTTTCCATCTATCTAACCATTCATTGGATGCTTGAAAGTTTTCACAACCAAGTTCTTTTGCAAAATGCAAGGCTTTGACTTTGAAAATGGTTCCAGACACAGGAATATTTTGGTGTTGGGTGTTTAATAGCCACATATGGCATGCTTTATTCAAATTCTCATTTAGGGAGACATGCATCCGCACTCTTTTCGCAGAAGGTTTTTTTCGACTTCTGAATATATTTTCTTTTTTTTCTTTTGACCATCCAGACAATGTTTGCTTTGGAATGCCATATTTCTTTGATATAGATACAGATGATTCTCCTTTGTCGAGTTCTTTAAGTATTTTGTATTTTTCTGATGAAGTTCTACTTGATGGCTTTCTTTCAGCAACCTTCGACATTTTTAGTAAATAAAATTTGATCAAAGTATAACCAAATCGAAGATATTAATGAAAATGTTTAGTTCGTTAAATTATGTTTGACACAAAAGTAATAAATTTTCGAATGTTCTAAGTTTTGAATTTTAATTGATATTTTTAAATTTTTAATGTAATAGTTATTAACAAATAGAATTTAATCGAAGCTTAACTGAATCGAAAGCTCTCTGTGAAAATGTTTAGCTATGTTTAATTATATTTGACACAAAAGTGTTTTATTTTCGAGCGTTTAAAATTTGGAATTTTTATTGAAGTATTGGAAGTTTTGTTATCATACGCACTTATATGCAACTCAAAAAAGTCCTAGTTAAGTAAAGTTTTTTGCTTAAGGGACTCAAGAAACAGTACGAGTTAGCGAATGGTCCGACTTAACCAGGATACAACTTAGGCAGATGATTTTACAGTAAGTTAATAGAAAATGTTCAAGGGAAATTGAAGTTCCGTCCAACTTATTTAGGGTCCGAGTTAACAGGATTTAACTGTGTATGTATATATATATATATATATATATATATATATATATATATATATATATATATATATATATATATATATATATATATATATATATATATATATATATATATATGTATATATATATATATATATATATATATATATATATATATGTATATATATATATATATATATATATGTGTATATATATATATATATATATATATATAACTTATTTAGGGTCCGAGTTAACAGGATTTAACTGTGTATGTATATATATATATATATATATATATATATATATATATATATATATATATATATATATATATATGTATGTATATATATGTATATATATATATATATGTGTATATATATATATATATATATGTATATATATATATATATATATACAAGTTTTTTATTAGTTTTTTATAGTTTTTTATTATTATATATATATTAAGTTATTAGAATGCTTGGTGCTCTGACACTTATGCTCTACCATCTCCCATACTCAATAATACTGAACACGATATTGTCTACAGCTACAAATACCTTGGAATCCTTCTCAATGAGAATCTTGATTGGGATGAACAATGGATAAAAGTGCACAACACTATAAAATCAGTACCACCTCTACTCAAGCACCTTAAGCATATCACACACTCAGCCACATTTTCTACAAGTCTACAGGTCTACACACACATCTTCTACAAGTCTACAGGTCTTTCGCTATTATCCACATGATATATAGTGCCCCAGTTCTTACCTCTTGCAGTCCTACAGCAAAAAAAGAGATACAGCATTTCCACAAAAATGCCTAACACATCATTAGAGTTGATGCAACCAACTTGAGCTGTTTCAATATTTGTTTTGACATTGAAGAATTACTAACGGTTGATGCGGAAGTTATCGGACAAAATAAAAATGTCAATAACTTATTTATAAATAAAAAAACAAACTACCATTATATTTTTTTTAAATAAAGCATTTATCTTTTAATAAAAATATATTATTTTTTATATGAAAAAACACCACCATCTGCAATTGATCTCAATTTTGCTCTGACGCCTTTCATATGCGACTGTAAAAAGTTTAAATCAATTTCTTGTAGTTTTAGTTTAATGCGATCAATCAAAACTTGCTCTGTTGAAGCTTGCCAATCTCTCTCGTAAACCTTCTGTGCCAAATGTCCCCAAAAATTTTCAATTGGTCGTGCTTGAGGCACATTTGGGGGATTGGATTCTTTATCAACGTAATAGACATATTGGTCCATCCAATTTAGAGAATCTTTAGAATAATGAGAACTTGCTAAATCTGGCCAAAATAAATAGTTAAAGTCTCCATGATACTTGTGAATAAATGGAAGAAGTCGTTTTTCTAAACATTTATTAATATAGATCGATGAATTGATCGCTATAGCCTTGGAAGTGCGAAACAATGGCTCGAACATACCATGGTCAGATATGGCTATCCACATTATTAATTTTTTTGGAAATTTCTCTTTTCCTATAAAACAAACACTTTCTGGGCATGTCTTTTTGTTGTTTGTGTATTATCCAGACTTTCCAGGCATGTTGTCCCCTGCAAAACAAAAGTATTTTTCGTCATCGATGACTAGAAGCGATTTTATGTTATAGAGTTGGTTAACTAGTTTCCTGCTTCTTTTCTTTGCCTTTATTTGTTGTTCTATAGTGTATTTTGGAGTCTTTTTACGTTTTCTATATTTAATATTCATTTTTTTTAACTGACAACCAATTGCCGATTGAGTTACACCGAATTTAATATCTATTTTTCTCTGACTGACCCCTTTTCGATTGTTGACAAGTCTCGTTAATTCAGCTTTCTTTTCTCTAGTTCAGGATGTCGGACGACCAGGGTGCTTTCTATCAGAAATGATTGAACAGTTGCAAGTCTTTTTAGGTTATCATATATTGTACTTCGAGCAAATCTTTCCTTTTCAAAATGATTTACGATTTTTTTTTTTATATTAGGTTTATTTACAAAAAACATTTTTAGTCGCTTTCGAAAAGATTCTCGTTCAGCTGCATTTAACCTCATTTTAAATAATTGTGTTTCAAAAAATAAAGTTTATATTTTATAGAACATAATTAGTTTTTGTGCTTTTTATTCGAAATAAATAAGCATATACAATTATATATTTTCTCTTATATATTTTTAAGAATTTTAAAGTAGTTTTGCAAGATTTGCAATGGTTATTAGGCGGGCAAACCCATCTGGGGCCCAGATGGAAACCGCGGCACGGTACCGCCGGAATCCCGGAGGGTTTTCTTATATAAGGCCCTTACGGGTTATTAGTGTAAGATTTGTTTAAGACCCATACCATGCGAACCCATATGTGCTCCAGATGAAAACCGCGGCCAAAAACCCCGGGATCCCGGAGGGCTACCCACATTCGGTCTAGTTGACAACCCGTACGGGTCCCACACAGTACCCGTATCACAATGCTGGCCCTGTAATAAGTGCAGAATTTATAGAAATTATAGAAATTTTTTTAATATTTTTTTTAGGCAACAATTTTAAACCAAAAATTTAATATTACTTTTATCTGTTACCAAGTATTGGTACCTATAACAGCCAAAACAGTAGCCCAAAAAAAAAATTTTGTTCCATAATAAATCTGTGAGCCAACTTACCCCAAGAAAATTTTCCCAACTTACCCCAAAAGCCAACTATTAAAAAAAAGTTTGACTGGAAATAGTAAATTGTGAATGGGAGTTTTACAATATTTTTTTTTCATACGACTCGCTATTTTCTTCGTAAAGTAAAAAGGAAGCGATGTTCCAAATATTATATTTTTGTCCAAAAAATACATAAATCCTGATATCTCTCAAGCGCATGCGCAAATCCTAACAATACTTTAGTGAATGATGAAATGGTCAATTAGGAAGGTTCTGTGAAGTTTTTGTCACTTTCGGATGAAAGGCTCTGAAGATAAACGCAGTTCGTAAACTTACCCGTGTTGCTGACTAGCCCCGGTCTCCCCTATTTAAAATTTATCTTTTGGTTTTGAATAGCAGATTTTATTGTAGCAGAAAAACTTTGAGGAACTTCTTTAGCTGCTTTCAGTATTACTTTAATATTTTTGGGGAAATATTTTTAAAGTTTCTCCAAATGTTTTACTTGCATTAATAACATGATCTGGTAGTGGTACACCAATAACTCCAGTAAAAACACCTTCTATACGTCTAGATGTATCTGCATCTTTTCTATCCATTTTAGTATTAAATCCAAATATTCTATCTTTCATCGTAAGTTGATCTAGTGCAACTTGAACATTACATTGATCAAAACTTTTTACATTAGCACCGCGGAATTTAAATTCAAGTGTAATTAAAATAAGAAATCAATTGCCTGATAATATGACAAACACAAGTATTTCACAAAATACATGCAAATATATTGTGACTAATACATTTATTACACAAACTTACACAGGTACTATATATATATATATATATATATATATATATATATATATATATATATATATATATATATATATATATATATATATATATATATATATATATATATATATATATATATATATATATATATATATATATATAAAATAAGAATAAAACTTGATAAAACAAAATTGAAACATCTTTAAAATAAAATTGAAACAACTTTAAAACAATAAGCTACAAAAAAAATCAACTTAAAACAAAATATAACAATAATGTTTTATTTAACAACAGTATAAACATTTATAATGTAACCCTTTGCATCTTTTTCTACACAACTCTCATGGGCCCGACACTGAGAGCTTAAACACTGTATCCATACAGCACCTGGAAGGGTGTTTGAGAACGGTTTAAAGCAAATTAGACACAAGACATCTTCCTCATTTTTATCTTTGTTTTTCTTGTTGCATTTTTCTTTTACAGGTTGACTGACAAAAACCTTGCTTGTTTTAGAGTTACTTGGACCGGCTTCTTTGATAGAAAATAGTTTTTTTATTTTTTGAGCCCTTCTGTTTTTTTTTCTTTTGCTGCTTTCTGTTCCTGTTCCAAGGCTTTTTTAACTGGTGTATCATTTAATATAGCAGAAATTCGTTTTCGATTTCTGAGCTTATTTACATTGTTTTTCTAGCCTGAGCTTTTTCAAAAGGCCTCACTTCTTCAGGAGATGGTATAAGTGAAGAGTTTGGTGTAGCACCTGATGTGCTGTCTAAATCTGGAGAATTTCCTTTCTTAGATTTTGATTCATTTGAATAAAACTTTTTGAATTTTTTTTGTTTACAATTCACAGATGAAACTTTTTTGCTAGATGTTTGTTTACAATCCACAGCTGAAACTTCGTTTCTAGGTGTTTGTTTAGTGATGCTAAAATCCGCAGATGATATTTTAGTGCTAGGGTCTGGTCTATCTGTAAAATACGATGGCAAAAATTCACTTTCTTAAAAAGATATCTCTGTTAAATGGATACATACATGTTGCTTGGAAACCACTAATTATGATCTTTGGAGTTAAAGTATTAGGAAGTGCTGTTTTTACTATACCAGGTATGTCATAGATAGTCATAGGTCGTTTGTTTACAGTAACCCATGCATCATATGCTGAGTTCTCAAACTTTTAAAAGGACCTTAAACACTTCTATCTAATGGTTGTAATTTATAACTACAGTGTGCTGGAAAAGATAAAAGTGTGATACCATTTTCTTTACAAAAATCAAGTACTGCTGCATCAAGATGAGAACTGTGGTTGTCAATCAATACCAGACAAGGACAATAATTGGAACAACGTGCATGGATAGAAAAATGTTTGATATATTTAAGAAAATTTTTCTTTGTTATCCATCCTGAAGAATGTGCTGATCCATTACATCCTAATGGGCCATCACGAATAAAGTGAGATTTAAAATTAACTCTGGGAAAGATGCAACCAGGGCAAACGTGCCCCGGTTGCATAGAGCGAATCAGCCCATTATCATGTTTAGAGTATAAACAAATTTCTCCTTAAACTATCAACTAATTTTGTGGTTATTATAGGTTAAAAATTATATTAATATTTTTACAAATAAACTTTTGTCAATGTAATTACATTGAGAATCAAGATGAGTTATATTTCTGGGGTTATTATCTGGGGTTTATTATCTATTATTATCTGGGGTTATTTTTCGGCACGAATATAACGTGTTTTTTCTGGGGTTATTTTCGGCACGTAATATTCGTGCCAAAAAATAACCCCAGATAATTCTTTACTTAGAGGTACTATTCGTCGCTCAGCTCTGTTGAATTCACTGCGGCCTGGAGCGTTTGCCATGATGAAAAGACCGTCAAAGTTATTCTTCAATAAATGGTGAATCCCGATTTCAATTACTTCATGGTATCTGGGATTCTCGTCGGGTCCTCCATCGACGCTAAACACAACGATAAGCTTAACCATATTAGTTTGAGGATCTCTGGTAATAGAGTCGAATTCTTTGATATCCAAGAGCCGCTGAAAGTCTAATCCATGAGCGAAGGCGGTCGAGGATGCGTGTTTTCCTAATCAAACAGCAATGTAGGTAGGTCCAGAATAAGTAACAGTATCTGTTTTTCCGAGACCATCTTTTTTGATCGTAATTCCAGCGTATTTAGATGGCAAAAGCTTGTGTTTGGCAGCCACAACCCAGTTGTGGTCCAGGAGCGTTACCCGGTACTCCAAACGCATCAATAACGGTGCCTGTTTTTTGGCTGCTGTGATTCCAATTGGCACTCTAGCCTTGTCGTCATGGCTAAAAAACACACTTCATCTGGCCTTAAAATAGAACGAACTACTTCCACATATTTTATAGTTGAACTGCAAAAGAGTCCGTCAACATGTTTTAAATGAGATTCATTCTGAGGACTGATCAATCTAACAGGGACTGTTTTGACGTGCCTTTTGCCTTCTAATGTTCCGTAACTTCTCGGTAGTAGGTAAGTATAGAGAGCGCTCTTGCTGATTGCAAATCCAATTTTGTTAATCTCGGATGTCTGTTCGTTGAGAGTTTTAATGCTCTAAATAATAAAGAAATATGTTTGGATATAATTAACTTTCTTACAGAAAACGGGATTTCTTTCGTAAATTATATTCAAATCAAATCTTGAAATTAGTTGTTAACATTTCAAGGATATTTACAATAGTGCAAGTACTAATTCAGAGTAGAATTCTAACAAATACAATATTAACAAACATAGCTAAGCTATTATTACCCGCATAACCTCGGACCAATGTCTTTCATCAGCGGACCAAACATTGAGAGCATTATTCATAATCGCCTTCAAAAGAAGAGGTTGATCGACTTCTAATGACGGTCGACCAGGTTTCTTTCTGATTTTTAGTTTTTCTTTGACTTCTGGATGCTCCAAGCAGATTTCCTCCATTCTAGCTTTTTAGTTCTATAGTTTTCTTTTGTTGAGCTTGATCATACTTTTTTTTTGCCAGTTCTTTACATAGGTGAGCTAGTTTCTTCTTTTTCTTTTTCAAATTATCCTCTTCAGCTTCAGCATCGAATCCACTTCTCTTTCTAGTCTTCAGTCTAGCAACTTCACAATTTACAGCTGCAATCTTAGAATTGAGTCGATCTTGAGCCACTGTTCTTGCATTTTTTTGATTTTTCGTGGTCAACAAACTTAAAGTTAATGTACTTTGTTGATCATTAATAACAGATCGCTCATTGGTGGGCTCAACAAACTGTGAGGAATTCTTGTCAAATTCAAGTGGAGTATACGTGGGGGCAGACTGTTTTGGAGTATTGGTCCAAAATGATAATTGCTTGCTCTTAAACTTTATTGCCTTTTCATTAAAAAAATTGATTAAATACATTACTCTTGATTCAAGATCCTTATGCACCAGTTACTCTTCTTTTAATGAATTCCATATACTATGGACTTTCTTCTGGATATTAGCCTTTTTTTTATCGGGATGAGCATTTCCATAAGAGATCATCAATAAGCTAAGTAATGCAATTTTATCCATATTTTAATTAATATTTATTAATATTGTTTGCATCACAATTAGAATAATGATTTTGCTCATCATTAGCGCAAGCTTTTTAAAAGAGTTTCTTCAACTCGCTAGGGAGAAATTAGCGTTTCGAGTTTTCAACAGACTTTATGTGTTTGCATTGCATCACGTTTTACAATCAACGAGAGAGCAATTAGAGTTTTGTATTTGAAATAACGACAGTTTAATTTCAAAAAATGACAAATTAATGAGTTTACTTTTATGAGTTAACTTTGAATCACATTTTATAATGCGTTAGGGAGCGAATAACGATTGTGAATTTTATATACAAAAAATTAATATTTCTAACATAATTTGATTCGCAGTCAAATGGTAATATATTAATAAAACGATAGTAATTTTTATTTTACGTTAGTAGATGTTATCTATTTAATAACTCTGGGAAACTTATTATATTAATTTATAATATTATATTATAAATAATGTAATAAAATATAGTATCAAATTCCCCGCATTTAATATTAATTTCCCGACAAACAAAACATCATTTCTATACCATTTAGTAGATGTAAATACCGTTAAAATCTGCTCATTAAAACTAGAAAAATAATTTAAATTGACATCATTTTGGCCTTAACACCCCCTCCCCATTGTCAATTAGTGTCAAACTTTAACATCTCCTAAAATATTTCATTCCTATTTTGAAAAAGTAGTGCATAAATACCCGACAAAATTTTCAAATAATAACTACATTGTCCCTAAATATAATTCAAAACAAATTACACATTCAATTCAATATCGTGGACCCTATTTGTGGAAAAAGTTTCCTAATATTGCAAATACGAAAAAAATTAGTATACGTCAGTTTAAAAATGAATCGAAACAGGTTTTATTACTTATGGATTTTAACATATCCGATTTTAAATCCCTCTTTTAAACTAAAATTCAATCATATAAAATTTATCAACTTTGATTTTTTTTTTTTGTTTTTTCATTATTTCAGTTATGGTGTTTCCTCTAATCTTAAAAGTTATTGCTGAAATCTTAGTTCTTGAACATTTTACTATTTAACTATTAATGAATTGTTATTTATTTTACTTATAATTAAATTGGTTTTATAATATACATATATAAAACGGTTTTTGTAAATTAGGTACTCTTTTATTTTGAATTTTTTGTTCTTTATTTAGATATTACTTTATTACAAATTGTTATAAATTTTATTTTCATATTTTTCAATAAATACTTTGTATAATATACGTATATAGTGTGGCTCTTGTAAATACGCGCTCTTTAATTAATTAATTTATTTTTTGTTTTTCTTTTTTACTTTTCTTTCAGTTTTTCTTGTTTACTTGATTATTACTCTTAACATGAATATTGTTCTTGAAGTATTTCTTAAATTAATTGTTATTTATTTTTACATTTATAGTTTTTAATAAATAGTTTGTAAAGTATAAATATAAATATATGGCAATTGTAAATACGTACGATTGGAGCTCGGTGATAAGACAAAATAATGTCTTCTACTTGCCCCGCCAGTGTTTTTATTTATAAACTTTTAAATTGTAAAAGTTATTAAACGGCGAAATAAATAAATAATAAAAAATAAAAATGTGCATAACTGTACATTTTTTTTTCATTGGAACACATACACCATAGATCTGTCCGTTGTTGTATAGATACAATATCATCTTGAAGCTTTGATCTTTCTGATTCGTAGTTTATAGAAGCAATTATTATACTACCATTGGCATATAGTTTTTTGTTTGTTATTTTATATATTAATGACTTGTAAGTCATTAATACATAAAAATCGAATAGACCCCAAAACAGAACCTTAAGGGACACTGTTTAACTGTTCTCTTTACTTAGATGTATGCTAACCCAAAACCACTTTTTGTTTTCTATTAGACAAAAAACTGTAAAGTCATTTAATCAATTTTTTTTGAAAAGCCATAATTTTTTATCTTGTGAATTAATTTCAAGTGAGAAATTTTATCAAAGACTTTTTCGTCAAAAAAGTCAAAATAGACAACATCTACTGAAGCCTCATTGGTTAGATGGCTCTTTATTTCATCGATTGTTTTAAGTAAGTTGTTTATACATGATTTAGAAGTTGTAAAATCATGTCGATTTTTACTGATTAGATTGCTTTGTAGTAAATGATGCATGGTTTTATCTCGAATTACTCAATCAATGTAACCGTCCCAGTAATACAAACACCCAGTTTTATCTTCAGGAACAAACAAAAAAATTATTTTTTTATTTCAAAAAAAATAGGAACATAGCAAGTAAAACAATGTATATCAGTTGTCGATGTGACCGCTGAGATTTGGAATACTGAGTTCTGTGTAATGTGTATCAGTTAAACATGGAAAATTTATGACCTCTACAAATCTGACCATTGAATTCTTTGTAAGGTGTACCAGTTAAACGTGGAAAATTAATAACCACTGATACTCTAAACACTGAGTACTTTGTAATGTGTATCAGTTAAACGTTGAAAAATTATGACCTCTGAGTCTCGGAACACTGATTTCTAAGCCAGACCTTTTTTTTTCGATTCTAAATCTGATATCTTGAGATTTAAAAAAAAGTTTTGTCTAAAATTTTTGAATTCATTAATCATGAAGTGCTAAAGTAATCAGCTATGTAGAATTTTGGAAAAAGGGTTTTAAATTGCAGTTTTTTTCTAAGGGATCGTCCGTAAAGTACATACGCTCGAATGGGGGAGAGGGAGACTGCGAATGGCGTAAATGAGCTGAGGTAGAGGGTCAATTATAAAAGTAAGGAGACACTAAATTTAAAAAATATTATAAAATGTTGGGTAGGTAGGTTCAAAGCGTAGGTGCTTTTAGGAAGTTGGAGTGTATTTAATAAAACGACAGTTTTAATAATTTGTTCAAAAAAACTTATAATAAAAATGAAGTTACCCGGGCAAAATAAAGTTCTATAAATGATACAAATTAAATTAACTTAAAATATTATTATTAAGAATTCCTGGATTAACAAAGAATTCAAATTGGGCTTTAAAACGTAATCGATATGAAATTCATTTTAAATTCTCTAATAAAAGAAGAAAAGAAAAAATGTCATCCATACAAAGGTCATTTTAAAAAAAAATAACCATTGATTATCTTTCTTGACAGATTAATAATTGCAAAACTAACAAAATTAGAATAACTTATAAAATTTATATTTATAAACATTTCGTAATATAGCAACGCCGTGATCGTATAGTGGTTAGTACATTGCGTTGTGGCCGCAATAACCCAGGTTCGAATCCTGGTCACGGCATGACTTTTTTCATAAAAATTATTTTACGGCACATTATATTTTATCAAAAAGTATGAATTATTAAAATCTCCATAAAAAAAATATACACTGATCAAAAGCTTAGACTTTCTTTTGCTTATTACTTATAATCAAAAAATAATAATAATTGAGTTTTCAAGAATATTTTGTAAATTTTTTGAAATTTTTAGCACTAAAACATGTTTAAAATACATATAAGTTAATTTTATTTTTAATGCTCAGTGAGAACAAAATTTTTTTAAAAGTTTTATATATTTAGCACTAATTAGCGCTAAAAATTAAAAACTTTGTTATAATTAATCTCATACGGTGTCATTTTTTGTAAATATTTTTTTTGTGAAATAAAAGAAAAAGATAAATATGCTCAATTTGTTGTTTATTAGGTATTGTTTATTATATATATAAATATATATATATAAATATATATTTATATATGTTATATATTATATATATTATAATATATATATATATACTATAATATAAATATGTTATATTATATATATATATATATATATATATATATATATATATATATATATATATATATATATATATATATATATATATATATATACACATCAGGCTAAGTAGGCTGAAGCCTAGGGCCCCCTAGAGAAACAAGGCCCAATGAGGAAGAGTCTTAGCACCAAACTAATATCCACAATGTGGACATTAGTTTGGTGCATCGTTATGTCCACCTGCGATGTTCTAGGAAATAACACATCGCTCAATAAGTCCGTAGGATAGCTAATAAAACAACAACATTTTGACATAATTTGATTTTATTTATCAACATAGTCTCCTTTTAAGGCGATACAGTCATTCCAGCGCTTCTCTAACTTTTCGATACCATGTTTGTAGAACGATTTATCTTTTCCTTCAAAATATGCTTCAGTTTCGGCGATGACCTCCTCATTCGATCCAAATCTCTTTCCCTGGAGCATCCTTTTGAGATCTGAGAACAGCCAATAATCGCTGGGGGCCAAATCAGGCGAGTATGGTGGATGGGGCAACAATTCGAAGTGTAATTCATTCATTTTTACCATTGTTTTCATTGACTTGTGACACGGTGCATTGTCTTGATGAAAGAGAATTTCTTTCTTCTTCATGTGCGGTCGCTTTTCGTCGATTACAGCCTTCAATCGTTCCAATAATGCCATGTAATATTCGCTGTTGATCGTTTTACCTTTCTCAAGATAATCAATGAACAATATACCATGGCTATCCCAAAATATGGAGGCCATAACCTTGCCAGCAGAAGTTTGAGCCTTTGGGCGCTTTGGGCGGCTTTCACCCGCTGGTGTCCACTCAGCCGACTGTCAATTTGACTCAGGAGTGAAATGGTGGATCCATGTTTCATCCATTGTGACGTAGCGACGCAAAAAATCTTTTTTATCTCGGTGAAATAGTGCCAGACATGCTTCAGAATCATCGATTCGTTGTTGTTTTTGGTCCGGTGTTAGCAAACGCGGCACCCATTTCGAACAAAGCTTTCTCATACCCAAATGTTCGTGTAATATTGTAAACACACTGCCTTCTGATATCTTTATGGCCTCGGCAATCTCCTTCAATTTCAATTTGCCGTCGGATAAGACGATTTTATGGATTTTTTTGATGTTTTCCTCAGTAACTGCCGAATTTGGGCGACCGGAGCGTTTAGCATCATCGGTGTTTGTACGACCACGTTTAAAGTCAGCAAACCACTTTTCAACCATTTGCCTCGATGGAGAGGAGTCCGAATAACACTTATCAAGCCATTGTTTGGTCTGCACCGTGTTTTTTCCCATCAAAAAGCAATGCTTAATGAGCACACGAAATTCTGATTTTTCCATTTTTTTCAATTCACAAAAGTTGATTCAATCGTTCACACACTAACTTGGTAAATAATGGTCCGATTGTCATGAAACTTTGACAGATATCGTTTGAAGGTTGGTACTTTCTAAAAACAATACGGATTCGGTATTTGTGTTGCCATCTATATGTCATCCTACGGACTTATTGAGCGATGTGTTAAGATAATCGAAAATAATCCAAATTAACTACCACTGAAAATATTTTAGACAAACGTACTTTACAATTAGTTGCAAACAGTGTAAGTCGGGTGCAGTCGTAGCGAAAACGTAGCGAAACGAAAGATTATTAGGGCTATAAGAGTTTTTTTGATTATTCACTTTTAAGCGATCTAAGTACATACTTTTTGTAAAAAAATGTTTTCTTGCATTTCTTTAAAATTTATTTAAAAGGTTTGAGGCTTAAAAATATATTTAAAATGTCCTGAAGGAAATAAATAAGTGGCAGTCAAAAACAAAATTAAAAGAACAAATGGTTGAAACATTATCAAAGTTTCCAAAAAAGCTTTTTCCAATCTAACACTGTCACAGTAGGCAAATCATTCAAAAAAATGCTCAGAAAAGGTAAATGTAACTGATGATGTAAAACAAATTAAAGAGCATACTGCTGAGGGCAACGTAGATACCGAATGCCGAGCCGAAAATCTTGTTTAGGACAAAGACAAGGGCTGCATCCAAGAAAAGGTAGAAAAATTGTCTGAAATTATTGATATTATTGATGTAAGGAGTAAACTATAGCAATATAGGATATTGGTCAAAGTTATTTAGTTCTGAGTTAGTCGATTTTTGCCTAAACTTTGTTTTTCAAAAATAAAAAGGAAATTGATTCATATCCAGAACCTAAGCAAAATTAAAGTTCAAGGCAGAATTATTTGTAACAGTTTATTAGTAAATTTATAAACAAAGGTCAAACCGTTATAAGATTATGATTTTGTTATTTTTTTATGCAAAGGAGTTGTACTTTGTTTACCAATGAAATTATTTCCCCATTCAAAAAACATTGCAGCGTTGGCATCTGATGGTTGTAAAGATTGTAAAAACATGAGAAAAATTTGTGTATCCTATGAAGAATCTGATGGCCATGAGGAAACTATCATGATATACCTCACAAGAAAATCGAATAAGAGCACAATAGATATAGAGTTAAACAAACTAAAACTGCAAGATATTACTTCAATATTTTAGGACGGTAAAAGCAGCAATAAATATTTTTATTTGAGAGAGGTTTGCCACTACGAGGTTATGACAAAAAAAGAGGTTCTCCACACAATGTAAATTTTATGGGCCTCATGAAACTGATTTCAGAATTCGATTCTTTCTTAAAAGAACATTTTACAAAGTTCAAACTGGGGCGATGAAATTTATTACTTATCCAAAACTATATATGAAGAGATAGTGCAGCTCATGGAAAAACTTGTTTTAAAACGAATTATTGAGCAGATAAACAATGTTAATACAATATATTAGACCCTTATTGTAGATTCCATGCCAGACAATTCTCATACAGATCAGCCGGCAATAATGTTAAGGTAGTGTTATAACGGAAAAGTATATTATTTACAACCTTTTGACAGATTGAAAATCACATCAGCAAGACACTGTTTACAAAAGTATTTCAGTTTTTAAATAATGCAGGTCTTCCTTTTGAAAATATCTGTGGTCAATCATACGACAACGCATCAAAAATGCGCGGAAAAATATACTGACTTACAAGCACAAATAAAAAGAATGAATACATTAGCGGATTCTGCCCCTTGTGCTGCACATTCTTCAAATTTTGTTGGAGTAGAGCCAGTGTGCGTTGTTATGAAAATAACTGAATATTTTTGAACTATTTAACACATTTCTAACCTTTTTCTCTGCATCTCTACACCATTGAAAAATTTTAAGTGAAAGAGCATCACTGGTATTTTCACTAAAAAGTTTAAGCACCACCAGATAGTCTTCTCATTATTAGTCAGTTCAAGCGGTTAAAGTTAGATATCAAACACTCGATACTCTTAAATAGATATTTAATGTAAGTTCTGAAAATGCAGGATGTAAATTAGAGGTAAAAGGTTCGTATAAAAAGTTTACGGAGCGGAAAACTGCAGTTTTAATTGTAATATGGGAAATAACCTTATAGCGACTTAATAAAGTTAACAAAATACTACAAACTCCTGGTTTATGTATATGTGAAGGTTACACTTTACTCCATTTCCTGAAGTTATATATAAAATCTTTACGCGAAGATTCCGAGCCGAAATTAAAAACTTTGATAACTAAGCAGCCGATATACCCTAACCCAATCCGTAACCCTGAAGTCAAAAAAAATTTTAGTCATATTTGAATATTTATTCGAATTATATTCAAATGGAGAAAAAAAAAAGAGATAATTTTAGTGGAGATAAGTTTCGTATAAAGGTACTTAATTTTTGTTGGATATATTGGGGTCTGAACTTAAAGAAAAACGTGTTGTATATAAAGATATTGGTAATAAATTCAAATTTTTGTTAAATCAGTGGAGTCCGTTTTATCATTATATATAAAAATTCCTAATCTTAAAGATTATATATAAAGATTCCTAATCTTTATACAACTCTTAAAATATACCGAACAATATCTATAATGAGCTGCAAAGCAGAACGTTTTTTTTTTCAAAAATTTCCTTTATAAAAATAAATGTAGATCAACAATGACGGATGAAGGGTTAAATAACCTCTCGATTCTGTCAATTAAATATCAATTAAGATCACGAGATCCATTTCCTATGATGAAGTAACTCGCAAATATGTATTAGTTAAGTGCAGAAGAGAACAAATTTTTTGAATTTGTTGCTGTTATAATTACTTATAACTATGATAAAGTCTTTATGCAAATGCTACTCTTAAGTTTCAATAGAATTTGACTTTTAAGTCTGTCGTTTCATTTGTTCACAAAAACATCAGGCTGTTTCTGCTATTTAATTTTCTGGTGTGCTAGGGTAGGGCCCTAAAAATTTCATCAGCCTAGGACCCCACGTTATATATTACCGTTAAAAAAGGTATGGCTAAGTAAAATTTTCGCCCTCAAATGATCCCCAAAATGAAAAGGTTCACATGGTTATAAACTTTTGAACCTTAAAAGATTTTAAAATGAAACTAAAAAACTGTATTAAAGTTTAAAATAATATGCTAACAAATAAGTTTCATTGTATTATTGCCGTAGTATTCGGGATAGGAAATTCGAGATTTTTTTGGCCTTTTTATACCTGAATTTTTTGAATACTTTTGGAATTATTAGATGGTACTGACACAACTTCTGAGCAAGTTTTTAAATACCGCCGGTTTTAAATATTGCCGGTTCCAATCATCGTGGTATTTTGCAGAACATACTTATTTGACGTAACATGAAGATAGTATCTTTAGAGTTTCCACAATAGTGTAATCTTAAAGTGTAATCTTCAAGACATCAGAAAATCTTGTCAACGCCAATGGTGGTAATAATAATATAAATTTTACAACCAGGGCCGGCTCAACAGCGTGGCCAAGCACCACTTGGCCGCAGGCGCCGTTTCAAAGGGGGCGCCAAAAAATTAGAAAATTCAAAAACAAAAAAAATTAAAAATTAAATAGTTTTTAGATTAGGATTTCAATTTTATGAAAATTTTTTTTAAAGAAAATTTTCCATAATTGTGGGAACTCTAAAAAACCAGTTTATACAGTACTACTGGTATAATCCACATTGAACAAGTTTTTGCTTATGAAGCTAATTCAATTCAATGTATGTTACATTTTTTACTGTTTACCAATTTAAGTGAACAGAAAAATGTTTGAAAAGAGGATGTAGAAACAACTATCATGTTTGGAAAGGTAAAATTCTCAGGAGCTCAAAACCTAAAAAGAAAACAAGAAAAAGATGCTTCCTTGTCAAAGTAAAAGGGAAGTTTGGAGAAGTATTTAAAAACTTGCTCAGAAGTTGTGTCAGTACTATCTAATAATTCCAAAAGTATTCAAAACATTCAGGTAAGAAAATCAAACATTTAGCAATTCATCATATATTAAATTTGACTAGAATATTTTTAAATATTTGAGTAATATTTAAAAATTTGATTACAGTGTGAGCCATCAACTAGCCAAAATGATCTCAATTGTAATCATTCTGAAGCAAGCAACCAAATGGACGCCGTCATTGAATCTACAACATGCGCAGTTGAATCAGAAATCTCATATAATTACTTGGATGTAGGAAGCTGGCCTAAAAATACTGTGTCATTGACAGATCTACTTGTCAAAATTGGTCCAATTCAAATAATGGATTTTGACTTTCCTTTCACTAGTCAAGAAGGAAGAAAACGAAGATTTAATATAAGTCATTATTTTCGGAAGCCGCCAAATGGGCAAAAGTATAAACGTGAGTGGCTAGTTTATTCAAAAACAAAAGACGCTGCCTTTCGCTTCTGTTGCAAGCTCTTTTCTAAAAAGGTTACTGAGGTTTCTGGTGAAGGCGTATCAAAATGGAAAAACTTAAATAACAGATTGAATGCTCGCAAGACAAGTTTAGACCATTTGAATGGCTATGTGACCTGGCATGATCTTATTAAAAAGTTCAAAGGATCATCTACAATTAATGCAGTTCAGCAGAGACAAATGGACGAAACTACAAAACACTGGCGGCATGTCTTAGAGCAACTTTTTTCCATTATAAAATTTTATGGGTCCCAAAATGTAGCTTTGCGAGGGACTTCAGATAAACTTTATGATGACAGTAATGGTTGCATTTTAAAAATAGTGGAACTGCTTGCCAAGTTTGATCCTGTGATAAAAGAGCATATCAGGAGAATATAAAGCAAAGAAATTTACAGTCATTACTTGGGTAAAAATATTCAAAATGAAATTATTCAAATTTTATCTAAAGCAGTCAAAGAAAAAATAGTAGTTGATTTGAAGGCAAGCAAATACTATTCAATTACTGTTGACTGTACTCCAGATATTTCCCATACTGAACAGATGACAATAACTCTACGTTTTGTGTCAATACTGCCCACTCCAGATAAAAAGGAAAGCTACGTTGATATAAGAGAGCATTTTTTAAGTTTTATTGATACGACAGGCGCTGGAATGACTTAAAAAATATTAGAAACTTTGGATTCTCATGGAATTTCAATGCAAGATTTGAGAAGATAAGGGTACGATAATGGATCGAACATGCGAGGCAAACAAAACGGAGTTCAAGCCAAGATTCTTCATCTTAATTCACGAGCCTTTTATGTTCCTTGCTCATCTTATTCACTGAATTTAGTTGTCAATGATGCTGTTGGAAGCTGTTTAGACGCAGTAACATTCTTTGACATCGTGCAACATTTGTTTGTACTTTTCTCATCTTCAACTCAGCAATGGATCGTTTTACGTCAATTTGTCAAAGGTTGAACATTGAAAGGATTTTGTGGAACCAGATGGGCAAGTAGAATTGATGCATTAAAACCATTAAGACATCAACTGAGAGAGATAATACAAGCTTTAGAAAGCTTCTGGAATATTGAAGCACCTGTATCTTCCGTAACAGCAACCAAAAACAAATCTGAGTCCAGAACAATACTGCAGAAAATTGACTTTAAATTTGTTGAATTTAATGAGTTGAAAGATGTTTCAGGAACTGACTTGTTTGAAGAGATGAAATATTTGCGAAATCATTATAAGGGAAATTACTCTCCAAGAAATATTTTAGACTTTCTTTGTTCAAACAGTTTGAATGCAGCTTTGGGAAACTTATTTGTCTCTCTCAGAATATTTTTAACTCTACCTGTATCTGTTGCAACAGCAGAGAGAAGCTTTTCCAAAATGAAGTTGATTAAAATGTATATTCGCTCAACAATGACACAGGATAGAATGGATGGGCTGGCAATGTTATCAATAGAACAAGCAATTGCAAAAGAATTAGACTTAGAAGATATGATTAAATCATTTGCTATTGTAAAAGCAAGAAAGGTTAAATTGTAAATAAATATTGAAAGTTCACCACGAATGTCCAAAATACGATTTATTTTTTTTATGCGGGGTAAGGGGTAAGGGGGAAGGGGGCGGCACCAGTGTTGGAAGGCTAAAGTAGAAGTTGACTTCGTCCATGTTGAAACAAAAAAGTATAAATCAAATTAAAATTTAAACTATTATTTTAAATCTTTAATCAAGTAAGGAAAAAAGAATATTCTTATTCTACTTATAAACATTAAAGAACAAACATTTATTGTTGATAAATAATGTGGTGCGTTGAAAATTAAAAATATTAAATGCAACCCGTAACTACAGGAAGATACAGCCTGCCTGTGTATAGTTTGCGCCTGCTTGCAGTCATCTTTACATAATATAAATATTATATAATTAAATTATATAATTTTGCCTTCAGCCAATTCTGGTGTGCATATTAGTAAGTAAATTTTAAGTGACAGGGCTGAATGCAGCAAAGAAAAAATAGAGGAAATAGAAAATAACTAATTTGAAAATTAATTGATTTGAAAATTGACACCAATTTTCAAATAAATTTGTAATAAATAAATGAAGCAACAATTTTATTTAGAAATTTTTTATTCGTGCCATTTTCTTTTTAGAATTTGAGTTTTTCCCCTTGGATTTGTACCATTATACTTTTTTCCCCCTCCGAAAGTGTTTTCACTTTTCTGTGAACATTTTCATTTGTACCTATTTGGTCAAAGAAGCTGTCCATGCTTAATAGTTTGTTTTTTTTGATATCACCATCATGATCAGAAACTTTAACGAATTTAACTACTTTTGCTTGTTGTAAAGATACTCTGAATGAAAGCGGTAGTACTCTTGATATAAAATTTCCTTAAACATATTATGATCTGTTTCCTTAAAAGTTTAATTTGAACGTGGTTTCGAGCATCATTGCAACTTTTAGACAAACATTATCTTTGCATTTATGGAAACAATTTAGGAAAACTTAAATAAAATATATAAAAGCACCCATTCATTTGATAAGTGGGTTAAAAAAAAGTTACAATACAGTTTGCGGCACGTCGCAATGTATACCATGCATGCTGCGGCATACGTCAAGGAATCAAAGTAAAGGAGCAAATTAAAAGTAGTAGAATTATAGTAATTATATCGTAAACAATAAAATTCTTTTATGTTTAAAAGAACAGTAGCTTTTTACCTTAAATTACTTTAAAAAAACTCGCCAAAGCCAATGATTCGGCAAAAACTGACCATGGCTTCCGCCGAAGCCGAAGCTTCGGTACCCTACCCGGTACCCAAAAAAAGTTTATTCTATTTACTTTACATCATGCATAAATGGCCTAAACGTTTGTAGAGATTTGTACCAAAACGGATAAAATCAAGTGTATAGTTGTTTTTATATTATTATTCCAAAGCAACAACTATAAACCAAAACTTTTATTTATTGTGGTATATATATACGCATTTAGACGATGTTTCGTCTGACTTTTTTTTTCCCGTGAACTTTGGGAAGTCAGACGAGAAAACTTTGGTTTTTGCGCTAATGCAATTTATCATCTACCGGAACAAATATGTTCCTGCGGCTTTGTTTTGATCTTTATGAAATATCGTAATGTTTCGGGGGGTTTTATTTTCAAAATGCGCTAAAATTTATTTTATTAAATTATCAATGCTATTCAGAAGCTATATGTCAAGCAAAAAGGATAATTTAGAGTATGCATTTAAATAGTTTGTGAGTTTTTTGTATTAAATCTTTGAAGGATTACCAAAAATAATATTTAATATCTCTCAGCAATTGCGTAAATTGTTTCGTTTGCCAACCAACAGGCAGTGAAAAATCAATTCTGTTTCAATGTCTACCCTTTTTTACCTTCACTTTAAACTTGTTAAGAGAAAGACAAGCACCTGATAGTACTCGATATGAATATGTATTAAGATGTGCAATAATAAAGTTTTAGTTGTTTCTCCGCTTTTGAGTTGAATGAAAGATCAAGAAAGCATTCTTAGTAAAAAGAGAATCAAAGTAGCTTCTATAAAGATGATCAAACAGAGGTAATAATCATCATTATTATACATTATTTTAGTTACCAAATAAAGTTTTTCATTTCTCTTGAGAAAGTCTAGTTTTTGCTTGGTAATTACCCTGAGAAATTATACATTTTTTTCTGAATTATTGTTCATAAATTTTGGAATTTTGATTTCATTTTTCTGTAGAAAACATGTAAAATGTTTTTTAGTGAATGCAAAATAATTAATCATTTATTGAGAAATTTTTAATGCTAAATGCATTAAGATTGAAATTGCATTGAAGATTAGAAATGCATTATTATATTTCATTAATTCTAAATGTGTTAAGCATTTATTATAAAATATTATATTATTCTGATATTGAATTTAGACATGCTTCAAGTAAATTTTGTTTTTGAATTGTGGAGTGTTGTTTATTGTTTAAAAGTATACTGTTTTTTTTAGATAAATTACAATGAAGCAAATGTAATACTTTGTTCACCTGAAGCCATTCTAACAACTCATAGATCAATTGTCAATGACTCTGCCTTTAATCAGAAACTTGTTGCAGTTGCAATTGATGAAAGTCATTGTGCGAAAAAGCGGTAAGTGATTTTGTTATATAAATAAATTTTCTACGTAAAGTAAACGTTGATATTTACAACTTTAATGTCAGACCTTCTTGTAATACATTAAATTAAAATTAAAAAAATTTTACTCATTGAAAGAAAAGATAAATGCATTACCTATAGCATTATATAATTAAAATCTTGTAATTTACATGATTTTATTTATACCTTATTTGTCTGTGATTGTTATAGGGGATGTTCAAGTACACAATCAGATGCATTTTGGTCTCATTATAATAGACTCTCGAATTGCTATGACTTGTCCCTAAAAGAATTCCAGTATTGGCATCTGCAGCAACTGCAGCTAAAAGTACTGCTGACTTTATTATTGATAATCTTTGTATGCATAATTTGGTTATTACATCATCTACACCAGAAAGAAGAAATATTATATACAGCCTAATACATATTGACTCTAGAGATCCAGAGAAATTTTTCTACCCAGTTGTTCAACATACACTTTTGAATACTTATTCAGCTAAAAGAACTTTTGTCTTTTCTACAACTATGACTAATGTGAGATCAATTTATTGGTATTTTCACAAAGAACTAGGAGAAAAATATAAAAGCTGATAGACCACATGGTCAATTTCATTCCAAAACAGATGATGATTTAAATGATGAAAAATATAATAATACAAAGATCAAGCCTCATTTGTTTGTTCGAAAATATTTTACAATTCGTTTCTTCTGCTTTTGGTATATATATCAATATTCTTTGTGAGTTTTCTTTAAGAATTTCACAATCTCTTGATATGGCATTTATATTTTTTTGTATTTTTGCTAGTATTCTTTTTACATTTGTATAGCATGTTTTACAAATACAATGATAGTTATTTGAATAAGTTAGCTTTTCACTTATAATTTTTTCTATATTTAGGTCAGCCTCTGTTACTTTTCCCTTATTATCCCATAGATTAATTTTCATAGAATCATCATCATAGGATGAATACTTTTGTGTGATATCATGAAGATATAAAATCCACACGTTTAATGAAGGAGGTAAGAAAACCTCAGAAGGTTGTGACCTTTTTTTTGTTGATGGTATAATGTTTTTGTTTTTTTTAAGCAATAAAACATCGTGATCATTGCATTGAAAATCAAACAACTTATCATCCATTTATTAAAAATTGGATACCATGATGCAATAAAAGAGTTCACCAAAACTTATGAGTATATAAAAAGCAAAGCAAAATGTTTGAATTTAATAAATTAAATTTGAAGTTAATCCGACTTAATTTGGCCACTACTTATGAGTAAGAAAAAAAAAATGAATTTATTATTATTTTTATAAATCTGCAATCAGAAAAAACTTTAATAATGTGTCTTTTTTTAGTTTGAAAGTTAAAAATACAGGTTAACAAGATATATTTGACGTATCTTAAATTTGATAAAGTTGTTGATAATTTGTTGAAAATAGTTGATTTTTTTTTTTTTTTTTAAAATTATTATTTCAGTTCACAAAGTCAGTCGTTATACAATAAAATAAACTGTAAAAATACTTTTACAAATATATAAATATAGCAGACTAACAATATAAACTAGGTTTCCGAAAGAAGATCACAAGGATCTTGTCATCGGAACCTTATAAAATATAATAAAATATATAGTTTTTTACATATTTTTAATATTTTTTTTATTTACAATAATTGTGAAGTGCAAGGTGAAGAATACATATATAATAATCTTTTACACGAGTTAAACTGTAAATAATATAAACTAGCAAAATATTGTAAACAATATAAAGTACAAAACGTGAGAAAAAAAATAAGAAAAAAAAGTTCACAAGTTAAGTTAAAACAACAAGAAATTAAATTTTTTCAATTGATTAGTAATATTGTAAAATGTTATCTTGAGAAAGAATAAAATTTTTTGCTTTGTTTTTAAAAAGATGAAGAGAATTTGTTAGATCAAAATCAAAATTTGGCAAAACAAGTTTATTCCACAGGTATGGCGCACGATAGGCAAGACAAAATTGATTAAAATTTGTGTGACAAAAAGGTTTTTCTAAAAAATTTATGTTTCCAAGTTCGTATTTGTTGGTTGGTTTTAAATTGAAGAGATCTTTAAAGACTGGAGGAAATATATTGTTTTTCCACATATAAACAAAACATAAAATTTTCAAGACGTTAAGTTCATATATATTTAAAGTTCTCATTTTAATAAAGTAAGGTTTACAATGAGAAAAACGATCAGCAAAGTTAATTATGCGAATTGCCCGTTTCTGACAGCGATAAAGACGTTGTAGTTTACTTTTTTCAGTACTTCCCCAGGCAATATTTGCATAGTTTAATTAACAATGAATAAATGAGAAATAGAGTTGTCTTAAATTTATCTTATTGAGATAATTTCGAGCTTTGTATAAAACTCCAATGTTTTTAGAGACTTTAGAGCATATATAATTAATGTGTTGATTCCAAGTAATGTTCTCATCGAGATAAACACCTAGAAATTTGGTGACGGGATCTCTTTTAATTTCAATATTGTCAATAAAGATTTGAGGCAAGTTTGAGGGTAAGGAATTTTTTTTCTTAAGCGAATGAAAAAGTGTCCATTTAGTCTTTTCGGTGTTTAGTGTTAGTTTATTAGATTTGAACCAGTGGGATAATTTTCAAGTTCTTTATTTGCTGTAGCAAAAAGTTCGTTAATATCACTCTTAGAGACAAATAAATTAGTATCATCTGCGAACATGATGCTCATCAGATTAGTTGCTTTATTTAGATCGTTTATATAGATTTAAAAAAGGAGTGGTCCAAGGATTGAACCTTGTGGAACCCCGCATGTTATATCTAGACAATTGTTTTGATAGCTGTCATTGATAACTGGTTTATAAAAAGTTTATTACCTCCGTCCTTAAACCTGCTAAGCGTAAATATTTTTCGCCATTATTAATTTTTTAAATAACCAAAGTTTTCTCGTCTGACTTCCCGAAGTTCACTGGAAAAAAAGTCAGACGAATTATCGTCTAATACGCATTGTGTGTATAGATAGATATATTTACAAGTTATCTAACAAATTATTGTTTTTTAGAAAACATTTGCTTATTTTTAATCAAAATCAGTTATAATATCAAATCGGAATAGTAGTTTGAAACAAAAAAAGCATGAACTGGGAACAGCTGTTCTGCAAAATACTATACAAGCATTTTGCAAAAGGAGTAATAATTAGTAGTAACGATAATTTTACTTTAATATGTGTGTATATATATATGTATATATATATATATATGTATATATATATATATATATATATGTATATATATATATATATATATATATATATATATATATATATATATATGTATATATATATATATGTATATATATATATATATTATGTATGTATATATATATATACATATATATATATATATATATATATATATATATATATATATATATATATATATATATATATATATATATATATATATATATATATATATACACACACACGCGCATATATCTGTATATATATATGCGTGTGTGTATATTCATATATTTGCATATATATATATATACACACATGCGCATATATCTGTATATATTATGTGTGTGTGATTGTATTCATATATTTATATATATATATATATATATATATATATATATATATATATATATATATATATATATATATATATATATATAACCATGGATAACGAAGGGAATCCTTAAATCTTCCAAAATTAAACAACGATTATATTGTAAGTTTCTTAAAAAAAGAACTTTGGTAAATGAAACTACTTATAAAAGTTATAAACGTTTATTTGAATCTGTTCTAAAACGCTCAAAAAAAAACTATTATTCTGAAAAATTAAAGAAAAACAACAGTACACAAAAAACATGGAACATTATTAAAGAGGTAATTGGCAAGAAAAATCTGGACCGAAATGCACTTCCAACTAATCTTAAAATTAATAATAACTTAATTGTAAATAAATCATTAGTTGCAGAAACACTTAATAACTTTTTTGTTAATGTAGGTTCGAATTTAGCCTCTAAAATAGGACCATCTCAGACAAACTTTCGTTCATACCTAACACCAAATAAATTTGTCATGTCTAATCATGAACTTACAGAAGATGAATTATTAAACTCAGTTTCTTTACTAAAACCTAATAAAAGTTCGGGTGCTGATGATGTCAGTAGAATTGTCATTATTAAATCAATAAGTTTTATAAAAATACCACTTTTACATATTTTTAATTTATCTTTAAAACGCGGAGTTTTTCCTGAAAACTTAAAATGTGCATAGGTTACACCAATCTATAAAACAGGTGATCCTTCTGATGCCTCAAACTACAGACCAATCTCAATTCTTATCTGCTTTTCCAAGGTTTTAGAACGTGTTATGTATAACAGACTGTTTTCTTTTTTAACTAATAATAAAATTCTTTACGATAAACAATTTGGGTTCAAATCTGGCCATTCAACCGATCATGCAATCATTCATCTAGTACACGAAATATTTAAAGCTTTTGATGAAAACAAATTTACTATTGGCGTCTTTATTGATCTAAGTAAGGCTTTTGATACGGTGGATCATAATATTCTCCTGCACAAACTTAAAAATTATGGTATCATAAGTTTTAACTTAGCATGGTTTAAAAGTTATCTAGCAAACAGGAAACAGTACATCTCTTTTAATGATAGTAAAACGGATTTAGCGACAATATCCTGCGGCGTCCCACAAGGATCAATTTTAGGGCCCCTTTTATTCCTCATTTATATAAATTACTTAAATAAATTTTCAAGTATCTTAAATTCAATCCTATTTGCAGACGACACCAACTTATTTTATTCTGATAAGGATATTAATTCTTTATTTGAAACAGTAAACAAAGAGCTTGAAAAACTAAGTGAATGGTTTATAGCAAATAAATTATCCTTAAACATAAAAAAAACAAAATATACTTTCTTCCATCGTCTTCATGAAAAGAGACTCATCCCATTAAATCTTCCAATTTTAGTTGTAAATAACTCTTGTATAATAAGAGAGCGTTCATTGTTATTTCTTGGTGTTGTTATTGATGAAAATGTGAGTTGGAAGGAGCACATAAATATAATTCAAAATAAAATTTCGAAAAATATTGGTCTACTTTACAAAGCTAAGCAGTTATTAAATCAAACCTGTTTAAAATACATTTATATTTCATTTATTCATAGCTACCTAAGTTATGCAAACGTTGCCTGGTGTAGCACTAACGTAACTAAAATAAATAAACTATTAATTCAACAAAAGCATGCCTTAAGAATTATTGGAAACGTAGATCGTTTCTCACACTCTAAACCTCTATTCATTAAATTTAATATTCTCAACGTATTTCAACTAAATCTTTATCAAATTCTTATTTTTATGTTCAAAGTTAATAAAAAAATAGCACCTATTTTATTTAACTCTTTTTTGGAAAAAATATATCATCTATACCCAACACGATTTTCAGAAAACAATTATGTTCAACCTAAAACCTATTACTCTGTTACTAAGTTCTCAATTGCTAACAGAGGTCCTAAACTATGGAACATGCTATTAAATAATGAGTTAAAAACTATTTCTTCTATTAAACAATTTAAAAACAAACTTAAGCAAAAGCTTTTAATAAATGACAACGAAGTAAAATTTTTCTGAAGCCTTTGATTAGGAGTAATCACGTTTGTCTATTTCTTTATAAATATGGTTTAAATATATATTCTATATACAGTTCAATTTGTACATTATGGCGTTGTTTTTTATCTGATATAATAAACTTTACAGATATAAAAGACACATGATACTAAAATGTTTTTAAAAAATGTTTTTTGTTTTTTTTTGTTTGTTTGTTTGTTGTTCGTGTATTATCTGTTATTTTATGATTTAAATTCAAAAGGTTGATAAATCTAAAACCAGTTAGGAAAAAAAATAATTTAATTAAAACAATTAATTAAAAAATCTTTGTATGCTTTTGGATATGTTACACTGTAATATAGCGTAAAATGTTTTTTAGTTTTTATTTATCGTTATTTTATTTTAACGCAACGTTTTGTTTAACGTTTATTTAACGAGTTACTTTGTTTTGTATTTTTATTATTGACATTTTTATTTAAAGGGGCTTGGTGATAAGACAGAACTTGTCTTCTTCTTGCCCCAGCCATGTATTTATATATTTGTATTGCATAAACTTGTAAACTTTTCTTATCGGCGAAATACATAATAATAATAATAATAATAATATATATATATATATATATATATATATATATATATATTAGGGTGATGGTAAAAACAACTTGTTTTAAAAATGTCAGCTGACAACCCCTAAATGTGTTTTATATAATAAAATAATACTGGATTTAAAAAATTTTTGAATAAAAAATATTTTTACGGGTGCCACAAGGCCTTTATACATCAAACAGGTTCCTAATATTATAAAAAAAAAAGTTTTTCAAAAGTGTATCATGTTGGGTCTCAAAAGAAGCAAAATTTTATAAAAATTCTAAAAATAACAATTATTTTATAAAAAAACTATTATTTAAGATTTTTTTAAAATTATAATTAAAAAAAATTAACTTTTTTCATTTTTAGTTTAAAAGGTCATTTTTTTTGCAATAAACTATAAAATAACAATTTTTTTTTTAAAATAATTGTTATTTTTGAAATTTTTTTAAAATTTTGCTTCTTTTGAGACCCAATATGACATACTTTTGAAAAACTTTTTTTTTTATAATATTAGGAACCTGTTTGATGTATAAGGGCCTTGTGGCACCCGTAAAAATATTTTTTATTCAAAAATTTTTTAAATCCAGTATTATTTTATTATATAAAACACATTTAGGGGTTGTCAGCTGACATTTTTAAAGTAAGTTGTTTTTAGCACCACCCTAATATATATATATATATATATATATATATATATATATATATATATATATATATATATATATATATATATATATATATATATATATATATATATATATATATATATATATATATATATATATATATATATATATACATATATATATATTCATATATATATATATATATATATATATATATATATATATATATATATATATATATATATATATATATATATATATATATATATATATATATACACACACACACACACACACTACAGTCGATAATTATGACTCCAATTGGCACGCATCGTCCGAAGGATGTTCCCCGAACAACGCATGCTTACTGGGACACTACTATTAAAATGACATATATCATTTGAAAAATTATGGACGAGTATTGAAGATGAATAATTATGGATAAAAAATTTTTTGGATTGTTAATTACTAACGTAAAATCGTGCTTTAAAAAAATAGCTACTTTACTAAAACATCAAAAGATAAATCATGATAAAATATTGATCAACAGAATGCTAGAAGATGGTAAATTGTTAGAACTATAATGGCTATATAATAGATAAAGATATGGCAACCATACATTTTTTCCCTTAAACGGCCAATTACTGGTACCGTTGCCTTGGTATTTTTACAATAGCTTTATTGATGATTTATCAATATTAATAATTTTAGTTTCATATCATGCATATTGATTTATTCGTTGATTGCTCATCTTGTTCCAAACAAATTATCAACTTAACCCGTTGAGGCAGGTTGAGAAGCTCGGTAAACTTCAATATCATGTCAAAGAAATCAAAAAAAAAATTTTATTGACCAATTTTTAGCAAATAAATATATTGTCCCAATAGCGAAAAATTTGTAACTCTGACAAATAGTGAAAAAATATGAGACAAGGACAAACTACTCATGGTATCTCTTAGATTTAATAACAATTGCTCAACTAGCCCGTCTCAATCCTATTCAGGGTGTCACTCTATCCTATTTAAAACCCTTATCTGCGTAAAAAAAGAGGAAACTTGTGTTTTGGCGACAAAACGCCTTCATATACAATTATGTGTTCAACTACAATCGGGATGTGTTTAAGTATTCATGTTTAATTGTTCAAGTAATTGCTTATAAAAATTAACTTATAATATTTATAAATGTGTGCTTTCAAGTGAATGAGCAATTTAAAACAGGCTTTAAAACTTAATCAATTTGAAACCCATTTAAAATTCTCTAAATAAAGAAGAAAAGAAAAATTCTAATTAATAATTGTCTTTTTTGTGATATTTGAATTTCATTAATTAAAAAAGTGATAATTGAATTTCAACTTTATTAAAAACCGAGACAATGCAGTTAACATGGAGTTATCTACAAGTAATTTATGTATTATGATTATTTTTACCTATTTTTAGTTATATAAGAGCAAAAAATAATTGAAAAATAAAAGACAGTTAACCACTTAAAAAAATAAAATAGTATAATTAAAATAATATACATCCAACGTCTCCACATCGCCGTGATCGTATAGTGGTTAGTACATTGCGTTGTGGCCGCAATAACCCAGGTTCGAATCCTGGTCACGGCATCGTTTTTTGACACCCTTATTTTTTTTGTCAGTTTAATTAAATGTTTTCAAATAAACTTTTCAGTCTCAAGAATATTGTAATGTATCTGCATTTATTTCTAACATACCAGGACTGCCAAAACATTTTACAAGTTAAATTCCAAAAGTTTGGTGGAAAAATGACAAAATAATGCCGTTCCGAACGGAAGTGTAAACGCGCAAAAGTGTAAATATGGCAGTGTAAAAGCGCACCCCCTCCCCCACCCCCGTCTCCTAAACCTAAAATACGTTTTACTGAAAACAATATTTTTCATATATTCAAATATATTCAATCAAATGCAACTCCAAATGCAACACCAAATGCAGTCCATGTACCAATCATTGTTTAAATTTATTGATTTCTAAACCATCGATTAGAGACTCTGTCGGTATTATTAAAGAAACTTTAAAAATATTTAATATATCAGCCAAAAGAAATCATGGTCTTAAAATAGTATTTGATAAAGAAGAACATTTAATAAGTTATGTGAAACAAGATGGATTGAAAGACACGATAGTGTTTTAATATTTAAGAATTCTCTAAACTTTATCTTAAAATCTCTGAACCTTATAACTAAATGCCAAAATCATGATTCATCAGTTAATGCTTTATATTCGCTTTATATTCTTTTTTAAATTCATTAACAACATGTCAATTTATAATATAATTATTTATACCATCACATTTACTCAGCTTAACTTCACCTGCAAGTAAACTATTTCAAAGTGTTCAAAATGACCTACATTTTGCAAAAGATTGCTTTAAGGATATTATAAATATTATGAAAAATTCTAACTGTTATTTAAATTTTAAAACAATATTTATAGAAAGAAAAACACTTATTGAAAAACTGGATGTGTGAACTAAACTTACCTCATATTACAAAGCATCAAATACACAGACCAAATATAAATACTTTATCTGTAGAAAAATACTTTAGATTTCTGTTTATAATCCACTGTATGATCATGCCCTTGATGATTAACAAGATAGATATTAAAGTAAGAAATGTTAAACTGTTTATAAATTATCACTTCTTATACCAAGCCTTGTTATTGCTATTAGGTTGCATGATATGAGTTATTTTGCAGACATTGTTGCTAAAGAATACTTATTTATTGGCATAGAAAAACGACAGTTTTCTTCTGAACAAGATTTGTAGATTGCAAAATGGAACAGAGATAAAAATGAAGGCTAATTCAAAATATATTATCAATTTTTTGGGTTTAAGTTATCTAAATTAAAATAAATCATTCTCCTAATTTCTAGAAGGTTATCTACCATCTATAGTAATAGATGATTCGGATTATTGTCCCCAATATATTGTTATATTGATATATTATTTTCAATTGTTATTGATGTATTGTTCCCAAGTATTAGAACAATGCTTTAAATTATTGGTTGTTTGCCCTTTAGCATTGCATCAGCTGAAAGAGGTTTTTCTACTTTGCGAAGGTATATCTACATTAAAAATTACAATATCAAATTAATAACTAAATAATCTTATTTTTCAATTAAAATTATTTAAATCTAGATTAAAAGGTTGGTTACGATCCCAAATGAGTCAAGATAGATTGAATGGTTTAACTTTACTTTATGGTCATAGGGAAAAAGAAGTGTCAACAGATAGCGTTATTGAACGGTTTTCAAAAGTATCAAAAGTTTCAAAAAAAAAGAAAGATTTTGTTGAAAACAAATAAAAACTAATAAACATGCGGTCTTAATAAGCTTGATGTAGTCAGGTAAATTTTCCCAAAGTTATTTTATGTGTAAAAGCACGTGAGAGAATGCATAAAACCATATTAAGAGTTGGCTAAAAATTACTTCAAGCAGATTTGACCATTTTTAACCTCCATTGTAACACTTAATAAAAGATAAAAAAAAAAAAAGAAAAAAAAAGGGGGGAAGAGGGTAAAATTTACAGATATATGGAGGTAAAACATCCTTACTCTGTAGTCCATTAAGGTTTTAACAAAACCATTAACCCCTTTCCTTTAGAGTGTGATGTAATTTAACAACAACCTTTTATGTGAATTAAAATGTTATAAATAAAATACGGCTAGGAAAATTTTTTAACTTTAATTAGCTTCCCCATCCTTGGGGATAAAATCCTCCCCTGGCGTATACCCTGACCACATGTTTCCCCCTCACCCCCTCTCTCACCCTCTATTTATAAATTTCTTAAAGATAATTGAAAAAGAAAAACAATGTTGGTGCATACTAACTAAATTTTATTGAAGGTATATTCACCCAAATTTATTTAACTACCCAAAAGTTGCTGAATTTGAAGATGTTGATGTTGAGCATGCTTTTCAACAATTTCCTTACCTGAAATCTGTTAACTATACTGTTTTTGAAAAGAAGCTTGTGAATTTAAAAAAGCTACATTTTAGTTTTATTAGAAACATCATCAAAATTAACTTTTTTTAAACGCATTTACTTGAAATTGTCAGAAATGCAGTACTTGTGAATGATGATGTGTGTACTAGTAGTATTATTTTGGGGTTAAGAGTAAAAGATAAAGAAAATAAAAAAGCCAGACTTGGTTTTTTACCAGACCCACGTGACCGTGAATCTTGATATCACCAAAGCCACGTGTAGATCGGAATGATCAGATCGTAATGAAAACATGATATTTAAAAATTTAAAAATACGTATTTCGGGCGGCTTTCGAAGAAGAAAAAAGAAGTAAGAAACGAAGCAGAAGCTCAACCCAAACACCAAAATCGACATGAAAAAAAAAAAACAAGATGGCGAACTACAATACAAGTTTTTTATTATTATATAAATACATTTTTAAAAAGTTCAATGACCGTATATATAAATACTGCACTCGTTGGTGACATGTCCACTAGGTCAAGTATAAATATATCCTTTACCGCCATTGTTAGTTTCAGTAATATTAGAATTTTCAAGACAACCGCAGTAGTGATTTTGAATTGTCCAGTTTTCATTTGAAATGCGTTCACTAAGTTGTTTCCCAAAGTTTCGATAAAATGATCAGGACAATACAGTTTAACTTTAAATATTCAAAAATTGTATTTTTTAAAAAACATGTAATTATTTAAAATATTAACTTTGCAAGCCATATTTGCGCAAAAAGCACCAGCCAGTTTGTTAATTGAACAATTTTTCTAAAAAATATATTTAAAAATTTACAAATAATAATTATTTAAAATTTTTATCATTATAAAATTGTTTTTCTTCTTCGTCGTCGAAAAAAGTTTTATTTATTTATTTTTTCAACTTTATTTTCTTTTCTGTTTTTTTTTTCATTTTTTACAATATTACATTTTTACAAAATATTTCTTCTTTTTTTTAATTACAATAATAAATTTAAATTAAATATTAAAAGTATATATAAAGCTCGAAATATGATATTATAAAATAAAAATAAAAACGAGCATGGCTTGCCAGAAAATTTTATTAATGAATGTCGTTTATATGTTGTTGATAATAAGAATGCACCTATTTCTTCTTGAAATGATTCACAATTGTCTCAAAATGATATTAATAAACTTGAAGAATGGTCTAAAAAAGGAAATTAGGATTAAATTTTGAAAAATATAAAATTATGCACATTGGTTCAAATAATAAAGAATATTCTTATTTTATGACTAATAGCAATACATTAACGGAAATTGAAAGGTCAAAATTAGAAAAAGACATTGGTGTTTATATATCAATTGAAATAGGCCAAACAAGTAAAATATGCAGCCAGTAAAGCAAATAGTATGCTCTCACTATTAAATAGTACATTCAAGTACAAGGATAAAGATCTAATAAAAACACTGTATTGTACGTATGTTAGACCAAATTTAGAGTTTTCGATTAAAGCATGGAGTCCGTATTATACAAAAGATGTTAATGAACTAGAAAAAGTTCAACGAAGAGCAAAAGATTGATATTAAATTAAATCAAGCAATGAACTCTATTTGCTCATCAGGTCCAGCATCTAATATCAGAGGAGCAAAACATAGATTGAAACCTGAATTGGTAAGAAATTGTATGAAAAGGCAATATTTTTTCAGCAATAGAGTCATTTATGGATGGAATAGTCTACCAGCAGAAGTCGTTCAATCAATTACACTTAACAACTCAAACTTGCAATCGGTTGATTTAAAAGCAACAGTAAACAAGACAAAAATCAAGAAAGCTTATTAACGCTTTTTTATTTAAAACTGAACATAAATTAATATATACCAGCTGTCATAGATATTGCCTGGCGCTTTATCTCATCAGCATTAACTATTAACTTTTAATGATAAATAATATACAAAAAAATATATATAAAAATTATAAAATTAGAATAAATTAATTATACAGCTTATTAAATAAGCGCAGTAAGTAATTGAATAATTATTCAATTATATAAAATTAACTATTGTTTTTAAATTAAAATTTTTAAAGAATTTTAAAATAGGTTAGTATATTTTCCGTTGTAAAAATGAATTATTTGATATTAAATTTATAAGAATTACATTCTTGAAAAAATCTATAGTAGTATTTAGAACTATTTTATTTTATGAAAATGGTCGGCGAAAAGATGAAAATTTTTCCAAAATTCGTTTGAAAAAATGGTTATTTAATAAAAATATCTTTCTTTAAAATATATTTATTTCGATCTCTTTACAAATACAAGTTCTGAAAAGAAACGGGAGATGAGTTGGCCTTAAATAATAAAGAATATTTTTTACATAAATAAAAAGTTTATGAAACACATTTAATTCGATTATATTAAAGAGCTTTCATTTAATGTAAAAGACGCTTGGCGTTAGCAAAACGGTCCTCGAAATTAATAAGGCGTGCTACATACTGACGATGAAGAGGTTTAAGTTTTGTTTTATTAGTGCTACCCCAAGCAATGTTTGCATAGTTAATATGGCAATGAATTAACGAGTAATAAAATTGAATTAAGGTATGCTTATCAAGAATATTTCTTGTTTTCGTATAAAAAATCAATGTTCTTTGAAATTTCACTATAAAATTAGCAATAGAAGTTTTCCATATAAGATTTTTATCCATATAAGATTTTTATCCGAATAAGATATTCCATATAAGATTTTTATCCAAATAAGATATTTCATATAAGATTTTTATAAGATTTTAGGAGTTTTCCATATAAGATTTTTATAAGATTTTTATACACCTAAATATTTTATTGCTAAAGCTCTTTTTATTACTATATCATCAATAAAATGAAAAGTCAAATTACTAAGGACTATCACCAAGGAATATTACCAAGGACTATTACCAAGGACAATTACCAAGGACTATTACCAAGGACTATTACCAAGGAGTATTACCAAGGAGTATTACCAAGGACTATTACCAAGTACTATTACCAAGGAGAATTACCAAGGACTATTACCAAGGACTATTACCAAGGACTATTACCAAGGACTATTACCAAGGACTATTACCAAGGACTATTACCAAGGACTATTACCAAGGACTATTACCAAGGACTATAACCAAGGACTATTACCAAGGACTATTACCAAGGAGTATTACCAAGGACTATTACCAAGGACTATTACCAAGGACTATTACCAAGGACTATTACCAAGGACTATTACCAAGGACTATTACCAAGGACTATTACCAAGGAGTATTACGAAGGACTATTACCAAGGACTATTACCAAGGACTATTACCAAGGACTATTACCAAGGAGTATATGTCTTTTACCATACAGATAAAAAATAATCCATTTTTTTTTATCGATATTTAATGATAGTCTGATTAATCAAAAATATATGGAAATTTTGACAAATTTGTTGTTCATGTTGCTAAAAAGTGTCATAATGTTATTATTTGAAAGAAATAAGTTGGAATCATCTGCAAACATAATTGTTATCAGGTTAGAAGCGGTAGGTAGATCATTAATATAGATTAGAAATAAGAGAGGTCCTGATATAGATTCTAGAGAAACTCTGCATAAAATATTTAACAAACTAGAAGATACACTATTATCTTCACATGAGATAAATTTCTAGTTACTTAAATAAATGTTCAGTAGAATTATTTTCTTTTTTGAAAACCATATTCATTGCTGTAAATTGTAAACTTTTTAATATTGGTATGACTTTTGCTGATTTTAGAGCTTGTCAAAAACTCCCTGTTTGATTGACATTGAAAAAATCCTAAAGAGTAGATTAAACTGGGGTAAGAGGAAACGAAAAAAAAAAGTGAACGGTTTAGCAACTTTGTTTCTTTTGCATTTATTGAAAGCTAAAACAAAATCTTTTAAAAATGCGAGGCTCCGTATTGTAGAGAATTTTTTCCTCTATCTAAAAATTGTTTTATTTTTGCCTTAGCAAACTCTAAAATTCTCACCCTAGTAAAGAAAAAAGTTTTCTTTTCAAAAAAATCAACTTCAAAACTCCCAAAACTAAAATTATATTTTACTAAACTAAAAAGGCTGTTTTGTATAAAATTTTAAGACGATAAAAATTCTCTTTTTAAAATTGAATTTGCCAGTTCCGGAAAAAAAAGTTATGAGCGAAAAACCGATATAAATGTTTTTCGGGGAAGAGTAAATATGCTAATTGCTCACACTTATGCATTAGGATGAGCTCAGCTAAAGTAATTGATAGTTATTAACTAATTAAAACGTAAATAAAAACGGTAACCTTTGCTATCTGTCTAAAACACTTTAAAACAAAATGACTTGTACTTACATTCGTAAAACGCAAACTACTTAAACTGAAGAGGAATTGCAACTTGCAGTAGAACAAATAAAAAAAGAACGTTTGCAGATGTCATCTCAATAGTTGGGACTAATTTGGTAGCTACAAATCAAGGTCATCTGTTTCCACCAAGCGGTACACTAGGACGAGAATGGTATCAAGGTTTCACGAAACAATGGAGTCATAAATTAGGCGTCAGAGTACCTGGCAATAATTTGTCTCTCAGAGCTTCTTCTTGTACCGAGGACAAAATAACAAGTTATTTCAATACACTTCAAAAACAAATTCTTAAATCAAATATCAACAATAACACTTCTTAAAATTTGTGGAATTTCGACGAATTTCAGGCGATCAAGGTAAGTAACATATAATTTCCAGGCTTGGTGCTAAACGCCCTTTTAAACTGGTTGGTAACAACGAAAAAACATTCGTAGTTTACAAATCAATAATACGTCTGTACAAAGACTGGTGTGTAGGGGGACTACTAAACACCGTATTTACAACATCCAATGGGTTTAATGGAAGGGAAACTTTATTCAATGGCTCACTAAAGTATTCACACCGACAATCAAACTAATTCCATGTAATTAGTTTGGTCCACTTAAATTGAGCAGTTTTATCAATTAATCAACTAATCAAATATTTTTTTTTATTACAGGTATTCACCTTTTAGTTTTGGACGGATACGTCACATGTGTTACTTACGATGTTGCACGTATTTGCATTGACAATAACATCAGGCTGATATGTTTACCGGGTCATTCGTAACACATACTTCAACCGTTAGACGTAGGTGTATAATGTCACGATAAAAGAGTTTGGCGCAAATTACTTACAGAATTTTACACAGCTACAAATTTCAACAACTTAACAAAAGAAAATTTTATTCAACTACAAGCAAAACTTGACACGAACACGAACATTTACACGAACACGAATAATCGTTGGATTTGTTCCCATTTGATATTAGCCAAATTGATCTATCAAAGTTACAAGTTGCTTAAACATTTTAAGCACCTTCTCAGCCTGCTTCATCATCGTCATCCCAGCCTATATCATCATCTAACATCAGTCAGCATCAAACTCCAACGATTCGCCAACTTCAAAATTTAATTTTAATTTTTTTAATTCAAAACTTTACTTATAGTTGATTGCATAATTTTTTTAATTCAAAACTTTATTTATAGTTAATTCCATACAGTAGTTTATAAATAAACTAAATAAAATCAACACAATAAACTGTATAGACAATACAAACAAACAAAAATATGGTAAAAAATAAAAAATCAGTAACAACTAGCTTAACAATGTACTTAAATAAAATATAAAAAATTTTAAAAAGAAAAAAAATAACTTCATAAATATCGTAAAAAGAAAAAATAACTTCGCAAATACCGTAAAAAAAAACAGATAAATTTATAAATTCGTAAAAATGACATGATTTAGTAATAAAAATAAAAAAAATTAAGTTTCACAAATTCTACAAAAACATTTTTCCCTATTCCAATGTAAAATGTTATTTTTGAACACCTGGAGACTTTTTGAGCACATGGTTTTATTGTCTAGGGAATTCCAGAGCGAGGTGGCTCTATTTAAAACATTATTTGTATTTTTATGATTAAAGCCTTTGGGCAGTAGCATCAATTTATTGCAACATCTAAGTTGAAATGGTAAAGTTTTCTTTATAAATAAGCCCTTCATAAATTCAGGGTTAAAATCATTAAGGGATTTAAAAACTTTAATCATAAGAAATCAAAAATTTCAATGATGGATTCTTAGGTTATTATGTAATTGTAACAATTCATCCAGAGACAAATCAAATCTTTGATGGACTATGTGGACTGCTTTTTTATGAATTTTATAAATAAGGTTGTCATTGTATTTTGAGCAAAACATCCACATCAAAGAGCAGTATGAAAAATTTGATAATTGGAGAAAATTTGTAGAAAAGGTCTTTGTCTTGTTTTTGTCTTGTTTTTGAGTTTTTAAATACGAATAAAATAAAAGATTTATAAAAAGATTCATGAGTTTCAAACTATTATTGTAAGTTTGTGTAATATTATTTTATAAAAGATTCAATATATTTTTTCATTATATTTAACTTTTTTAATTTTAGAGGCTAATTTGTTTATTGGTTTCGAAAAAGTTAATTCTTATCTACCTCTCCTGTCACAAAAGTATTGTAGTTTCTACTTCTGTTAAATCACAGAGTAAACACAAGGATTTCAGTTTGTGGTTGTTAAATTTTGAAGTAAACAGAAGCTTTAGCTTATGTGAAAGAATGGAATGGAAAATTATCGATTTTCAAATCGAGATTATCGAATAGCGATTCTTTTAGTTACTTGTTTATATAAAAAGAAAGTTATTTTTATTCAAATAATTTTATAGACTCCGACACCATTTAAAAACATGATCTTTTTTTCAACATTATCCTTTTTAAATATCTTAATCAATATATATCTTGTAATATTTTAATCAATATATATCTTGATAAATTATAAGCGTTAAATAATAAAGTTGCTTGTTTATAAGATAAGAAAACTTTTTATTCGAGAAAGGGCAAAGCACTTACTATTAGCTTTATCGCATAGAATGTGATCACCAAACATTAAATCCTTATTAATTGTAACCCCAAGTAGCTTAACTTTATCCGAAGATAAAATCTTGTTCTCGTCAAGCAATATAAATTGGCTGTTTGAATATTTTTAACCATTTATAAGAAATTGAAAGTGATCCTTGAGCCACTCCTAATGAAACTCTTAACCACTCAGAAAATGATGAACCCAGTTTAACCCTTTGTTTACGATCGCTTTGATATGATAGTAAAAGTTTTAGGCTTTCATTAGAAAAACCATAAGCTTCCAATTTAGCTATTAATAAATTGAGGGATCAGGTTGTAAGTTTTTGAAAGATCCATAAGCATGGACCCAATAAATTAAAAACAACACCATTGACTCCTGCTCAAAAGTATCAAATGTTGCAACACAACACAGAAAGACAAAAAGAGTTGAAGGCCAGTGTTTAAGTACATCTCAGGTTCTCAAGAAACTAAAGCAAGACGATAAGGCCAAAAGTCAAAGTAATTAAAGAAACGCAAGATTTACTTTAGTATAACTTCAGATAAAACATTCAAAAAAAATCGAGACAAGACAAAGACATCAAGAGGGGCAAAAAGTGTCGCAGAGTTTAGAAAGATGCAATTCTTGGGTTTGTCGATCGTGTTTACCCAAAAGATATAAGATTGGCGAAGAGTTTTTTTGCATGAAAAAATGCGGCGAACACGCTTCTGACGATGAAACAACTCAAATTTATTTCAGTAATAAATGTGTTTTTTTTGTTTTTTTGTTTTTTTTTTGCATATTTGATTAAAATAGTTTTTTGTAAACTTAACTTCTAATAAGATTAGTTTTTATTTTATTTAATTTAGATTGTCTTAATATCCTTATCAATTGTTGTTAAAGTTTAACTGGTTTGCTTTTCCCCTACTATAAGGGCAAAAAATTTTGTTCTTCAAAAAAATCCTTTTTTTTTTTTAATTTTCAAAATGTTTTTTCTCAATTCTTATATATTTATATAATGTAAAAAATTATCTATAAACTTAAAAAAAAAAACACAAAATATTTTTTCTTTAAAAAAAATAATTGAATTTGAAGCTTAATCTTACCCCAGTTTACTCTATATCTTTTCAAACATCAAATGAATTTATAATATCGTTGTCATTAACATTATCAGGGCCTAAATAAACAAAATTAAAAAGCCAGTCATTAATATTTATGCTCATAATGCTTCTTTTGATAATTTTGTTATGATTTTAAATCATTTGTTAAAATTTTCTGTTCTTCCATTCGTGAAGACAATTCCGATTTGGATCAGTTGTATCAAAGTTTGTCTTTAATGAGTGTTTTCGTTATAGCTAACAATTTGGGTAAAGTTAAAATGTTTCGATACAAAAACTTACAAATAGTGGACAGTTCAAAAATATTAAAATGTAAACTAAAAGACGGCACAAACAATGACACAATGAAAGAGCAATTGGTTCAAAACCGATAGCCGTTGCAACAACGAGTGAAAAGACAAGTTCTGTTATAAAAATATGGGATGAAAATAGTCAATAAGGTGGTGCTCAACTTCAACCATTAGATGTGGCGTTTCAAGGCTATATTCATAGAGAATTTTAAAGTTTGGATTAAGTGGTCAAAAAATAATATCGTGGAACTTTACAATTAGTGCAATGGTGCAATGTGTCTTGTGTGTAAAACTGGCATTCGTATTTGGGTGGAATTTTGCCGTGTGTAAAAAAAAGAAACAGTTTCTTTAGATCAGTTGTCACTGTTTGAATTGTTTAACAAGAGATTTCAAACGCGCAACGGGATGAAATTGCGAATAGTCAATACTTCTAACTTGGTATATAAATAAGACCGACACAAAACGGTGGCACATTAATATATTATAATGTGGTTAGTTGAAATGCAAGGTGTAATTGTAGAAGAAAAAATTGCTGTAATTGGTGCTATTTAAAACAAAATGGCTGCTCAGTTTGAAGAGTATTTTGCTAAAAAATGTCGCGATGCAGATTGTCGAGGAGGTTGTCGACATTCTATGTAAATTGATGGCCAATGGGTTATACGGTTGGTTTGCGCGCAGTTTGTTGAATTATGATAAATATTCCTACATATTCAACCTTCAACTGTGTTTGAGAGGGTGGATGCGTCGCATTTGCAAAAAGCGTGTTTAGAAGTGTCACAAACGCCCACGCAATCGGAAAGTGTAACTTATTTTGCCTGGGGCCGTATTCTCATCTCTCCGTTAAACTTAACGGAGCTTTTGTCTGAAATTTCATTACAATATTTCTAAGTAAAGAAATGACAAAAATTTATATAAATTCGTTAAAATAAAACTTATACCAAAATAAAACATTTATGTTTAAAAAAATATAATTTTAAATAAAATTTTTATTAATGTAATTTAAAAGAAATTTTTGACTAACGCTCCGTTAAGCTTATTGGAGAGATGAGAATACGGCTACTGAAGATTATCGCAAACTAAGATTTCAAAATTTGCAAGCTACTTTTGACATGATGTATTTTGACAGAGAAGAAAAACAGTTTTAATTTAGGAACAATTGATTAATTGCATTCAATGCAGTTGGTGTATTAAATATTTCATCCGTCTACAAAATGTCAAGTCATACCCGTGCGGTTTCGATGACATGGAATTGATAGAGCAATTAAGTAGTGGCAAACCAAATAGCAACAAAACGATTGCCATGTTGCAAAAGCAACACGAAGTACCCAATCAAAGTTTGAGATTGGCAGCCTCCCACTAACGTGTTTTCAGGATATCCGTCAATGTGCGGTTTAAAATTTGACATTTTATTTTGTCATTTTCATCTTCTTTAAAAACTGTATTTTTGCTAAGTGGCGTCCCCAAACCATCGCACAGTTTACTTAAGATTCAATTTTTTTAGAAATAAAACTTCTTTTATGTAAACGTATCTTTCTTTCAAATCTGGACAAATTTCTTTAATTTTTTTTTTGAATTATATATGCATTTTATATGCTCCTCCTCGCAGTTTTGAGGCGGCAATCGCTTCCCGATTGCATTGACGAATTTCTTCTAAGCAAAATTTGTCACGCACCATCTGAAGACCATAATTGAGAAAATAATATTTTGAATTTAAGTTTTTCATAAACTACACTTTTCTTTTGTCAGTTTGGATTCAGCGCGGAGTATATTTCAATTATGCGCTCTCAAACACGGTCGATTGTCGACGCAAAATCGAATTATTTTCAAAATAATTTTCCAACACAAATAAATCTACCCTTAATGCTTACAGTTCTACAGTCAACTTTTTTGAGGATATTTTTTTCCTCAAACTTTTTTTTTGATTTGTCTAACGAGTCAAAGGCATAATATTTAGATGCAAAAGCAATAACTTGCTGAATCACATGATTAGGACACTCGTCCTGAAAACATTTATATTTTTTTTTTGTCTCTCTGACGAATAAAAGGGATGCTTCTTATCATAGCTTGAATAAACGATCAACGCATCAAAATCTTTACTATTTTTCAGAGCAAACAAAAGACGTCTTTCAAAATCTAAACTGTTTTTAAAAATAACATTGCATAAAGAACCCGTGTCGATCATCGGTAATTGAAAACGTGCGTTAATTTTTTCTAGTGCTTTCTTTAAAAATGTCGCAAAAATTGTTATACGTTCTTTAGTTACACACAAAATATGAAGGACAGTTTTTCGAAGCAACAATATCTTATATAACGACATCTCCAATATACGTATTATACTTGCTCGTATACGAAAAAATTGAAGCTAGAGTTAAAATATGAAAACGAAATTCGTCATTAATGCGTAGATCGAAATCATACAAAACGATTGCACTCTACCTTAACGGCACTCTAGCTATAGTCAAAGACTTTCACACAATTATTAACTTTCAATTTTTTGTATGGTATATAATTAGTAGTTCCAACATACTTTTTCATAAATGTTATCCGTAACCTCCGTTTTTTTAAAAGTATTTGTTGATGGAATATATATATATATATATATATATATATATATATATATATATATATATATATATATATATATATATATATATATATATATATATATATATATATATATATATATATATATATGTATATCTATCTATATACATATATATATATATACATATATATATATATTATATATATATATATATATATATATATATATATATATATATATATATATATATATATATATATATATCAGAGTTGCAATATTAAATTATATTATAAACATTAGCATTTAGCTAATTCCTGGTACTGCGGGTAATAGTAACATATATATTATATATATATATATATATATATATATATATATATATATATATATATATATATAATATATATATATATATATATATATAATTGATTTTTTGACGAGATTAAAAAAATAACTACATGATTTTTACTACTAAAAGTTTCATGCGTTTAGCAATCATCAGGTAAAAAATACATTGCTTTTTTCGTTAAAAAATATACTTAATAAACATCGTGGCGTTCAAAAACAATTTTAAAACTATAACTATTTGCGAGCGTGGTTTGGTTTTTTAATCTTTGGGCTCGTGGTTGTCAAGCAAGAACTTGTTTTCGTGACGGCACTTAGAAATATATATATGTATATATATATATATATATATATATATATATATATATATATATATATATATATATATATATATATATATATATCGTTGTCATTAGAATTTTCTGATAAAAATTTTGTATGCGATTTCTTTTTCGCTTTCGTTCAAAGTTTGTTTTGTACCTTTCTTTACAAAAAAAATAAGGTGTGTTTAAACTAGATCTCTCCAAAAGCTCTCTACTTGCATATAGTCAAAAAAGAAAAAAAGAATGGGTCGAAGTAGTTTAAAGTGTAAATAATACATAAAAAAATTTTAATTTTGAATTTTTGGACGGTAAAAAACCTCTTGAATGAATTATTGAAAGCATTTGTCAAGTGGCAAAAAGAACAGGATGGCGTTCAAGACAATATTCGACATTTAATGATATTCAAGCGATTGTGTAAAAAGCAAAGCGTATACCGACTTTACATGCAGCGGATCTTAATTATTGATTGGGACCATTTCACGTTGTTTTTTTAACGGATTACGTTTACACCATAAACATATAAAAAAATATCAAATTAAAAAAAATGTTTAAATTAGAAGGCATTACAAGATTGAAAAAACTGTGCGAGTCCAAGGTAGTCAAAGAAACAAAAAACAAAACCACAGTCGAAGAAGAATTTGTTGAATATGAAGTCGTAGAAAAAGAACCCCCAGCAAAAAAGAAACGTACATTTCAAGCAGCCTTGCACAAAAAGTGGTACGAGAAACAACGTTATAATATAGAAACAGACAGTGAAGAAGATTCATGGTCAAAAATAAAGACCATTGCCATTGATGACGAGCGACGTTTGATTGGACAGCTGCTTGAAGATCTTAAACAGATAAGGGGTTCTTGATTGCAAATTTTCCGAGAAACTATAGCTGTAGGTGGACCAATTGAATACAATGAGGCATCAAATACAGCTTGTTTCCACGAAAGCCAAACAAAAGGATTTGAAGTGAACGTTTTTAACGTTGGTTTAGATAGTCTGATCCAGCAGATTGATTCAAGATTTGAGACGACCAGTATATTTGGCAATATGTTTTCATTTATCTGGTTGGATAATGATGACCTTTCTGTTCAAAATAAAACTTGCTTTCATTTTTATTCAAGATATGTGAGCAAAGAGGATCTTACTGAGGAGGTTTGTCGTTTTAAAAATGCCTGCAAAACAATTTTTAAACATGGAAATCCAATGCAGCTACTCAATCAAATCGTCGAGAAAAAGCTTGAACGCCTTTTTTCGTACAATTACATCATGCTCCGGATTTTCAGCACCATTCATGAATAAGTTCCTGAGGGCGATTGTTTAGTGAACTGATTGTAAAATACTCTTGCCGTACTTCTTTTAGACCCGAGCGCCAATTGCGCCCGTGTGAAAAATGGAGAGCAGCGGCCCTATTTCAAACAACGAAATTACAAAATTTAAAGTTTTGTGAATGCAGCAATTATCTATTTCTGATAGAGCACATTTTATTTCTGCGTTGCTATTAATTCTCTGGATTGAGAAACGGTTTGTTAATCAAAACTGACATATGAATCAAAATATTAGTTTTAAAACCAATAAACGAAAAGCCAATCCACAAAATCTTCGAGAAAGGTAAATAAGGTGCTAAAAATGAATTTTTAATTTTTTTTAGCCGCCCAAATATCAATGACATTGCCATAGCTTACCTTTTAAGTCAAATCTTTTTCAATCAAAAGAATCAAAAGATCAGTTGCGCGATCCTGACACATGGTGATCCAACTCTACTTTTGGGCGATTTTTTAGATTTTAAAAGAATATTACTAAATATAAGATGCTTGAATGTAACTTAGCTCTAACATAGTCTGATTCTTAATTTTCAGATTTCAGAGAATAGTCTGCTGGTAGAGTTCTTTATGAAGTGCTGATGAAATTAAATATGGTATAATGGGGTTGTTGATAGTCCATTCACCTGCAAACATAATTGTATATAATAATTATGATTAAATTTTTACAATAATTTTATAAATAATCAAAATTAACATTGAGAAAACCTTATAATAATTTACCTAGAAAAGCTTAATTCTTAGAAGCCAACAAAAGAGTCACATCCAAAATTCCATTGTCCTCTATTTAGCTGTCTCAGAATTGATTTGCTTCTGGTGCTCTGAATCTATACCAGTGCAGCTGGTAAGACAATTGTATTCCTCTTTCCAATCCATGTAGAAATTTTGGTACAATAGGCTGGTTTGATGCTGCATTACACTATCTATGAGTTTTGTCTACTGATCCCTAGCTCTTTACATCTCAATCCTTTTGACACAAAATAACTGGCCACAAAGAGTCAGCATTAATTATTACCAAGAGTCAGCATTAATTATTACCAAGTCAGGTTGAGCATTGCATCCTTCTCTGTTGGATAAAGTTCCTCCTTCTGACGCTGATGAATCAAATTGAAATTTGTTTAGCTCAGATTCAGGTGAATTGTTTGAGGTCTCCACTAATCCAAAGTCTTTTGAATCACACATTTTGAGTGCAGCAGGTGATCTTAAAAGAGGAGGAGGGCTCATTGGTTCCTCTTAGCACTCATAGGCTAACAGGGAGCCATGGTCATCATAAGAGGGATTTTTAAAGAAAAAGTTAGTAACAATAACAAGTAATAATAGTAATAAAGAAAAAGTAATAATAACAAAGATTATAACAAAAAGATTATAAAAAAAATATGATAAAAAAAACAGTTAACGTAGAAGTTGCATTTTCTTCGGTCTGTGTTATAGTTATAAATCCAATATCCTCGAAAGTCTACCTATTTTTTGTTTCGTCTGCGGGTTTCAATATCATATTTCCACATTTATACAGATAAAATATTTTACTCGAAAAATAGAAATTTTTTTATAGAACAATTGGATAAAAGAACTTAGTTAGAACTAAAATTATTTGTGTTTTACTTACGGTTTTGGCGTTGGAATGTTTGCAAAAAGTCCTTACAGTGTAATCACAGAACATCTCATTCCTAAACGATCTAGCAAAACTTGCCCAGAAACACCAATCTCATGCTTCAAAGGCAAACGCGCAACCACTATCTAAACAAATATATAAAACTTTCAAAACCTTTTTTAAATAATCAACCAACTTATTTAACCTTTAATTATCAACTATAAAACAAAATAAAACTCATTATTTATCAATCAATTTATTTAACCTAACACCTATTTAATCAACATCAACACTTATCCTAACCGAAAACCAAAAGCCTCACTTCAGCAAGTTTCACCAACGCGTCGAGTTAAAATTTCAACATTTTTACCAAGGGTTTGAGCCAAAACTATTTTTTCTTATTGGGTTTAAAGTAGGCATTCCGTCTACTTTAAACCCGATGAAAAAACTCAAATACGCTGTGAATAATTTTCTCTTGGCTTCAACAGTCAAATTCTACGTGAAAAAGTAGCGCTTTTTATCGCTAAATTGTCAACGAATGTCTAGTTTGCTTTAACTTCTTTAATAACCGCGGTGCTCACCCATGGAACGCACTACCTAACAAAGATGTCAGTGCTATCAGTGTCAACTGTTTCAAAGCGAAGTTTGATCAGCTACTATTAAAACTACTACAGCGCTTCATTTTCCATGCAATCGACCTAGAGTTAGCATAGCTAATTGTTCATGGGCTTTCGGATTACGCCCGGTTCCGCCTAATTCAACTACAACTAAATCTTTTTTTTTTTCGTAAAAAATAGTTTATAATAAAAGAAAATTTAAAACTAATATTTAAATCAAAGTTTTGAGCATTTTTGTTCCGAATACTCAAGTTCTCGGCATACTCAACACTAAAATGTTTTCTATTTATTGTAAATAATTGGGCCTTTTTGCTACCTTTGCCCATCCGAAGGCCATGGTCTGTAAACTTCAACGATTGAAACATCACTAGGTTTGAAAATTGGTATCATTTTTGCAATTTTAAGTTTTTCAGGATAAACCCTTTGTTTTAAAGATAGATTTAAAATGTGCTAAAGTGGAATAGTTATTCTTTATATGTTTTATAATGACGCGACAAGTGATAACATCAAATCCTAAACTTTTAGGTTTTAACGAAAAATTTCCATCTAACAGTTTAAAGGGGTTTTACACGTATTTGTTTATTTATTTTTGTTAATTTCTATCTTTAAAACAAGGGATTTTTCAATTAAAAACTCATGTAAAAAATGCATTCCGCTCATACCACAGACCTAGCTTACACAAATAAGTATGCAAATAAGATTTTATTAAAATTAGGAACGTCTTTAGATACATTCTTACGGTTTTGGCACTAGCTACAGATGCAATTTTACTCAAAATATATAAATACTGTTTTTTTTTCAGGAAACATTTATTTGCTTTTCTTAATGAAGTTAAATTTGTTAAATATTATTAACTGCTCCGAAAAAAAACCACTAGACAGCGCTTTTTTGTTCTCCTCAGAAATAAGAATTTATTACTTGCTCTTTCCTTATCGATTTTCCATTCAGTTTTCTAGAGATAAAAAAAAAAGAATAAAAAAGAAAAAAACAATTGCCCCGTTGCGCTCTTGTTACATTTAAAATATTTTTTGTCAACACGTACCCATGTTACTTGAAATCGTGCTGTCGATAATACAAATACTTAGGCTGTATGTATTGTTCAAACATTTTTCTGTTGTTAACGTAATGTTTAACGTAATGTTATTAAAACAAACAATAACAATCTTTAAAAGCGTAAGAATAAACTCTTTTTGAGACTTTTTTTTTAGTTTTTAAGGTATTTGTTTTGCTATATACATTTTTTATATGTAATATTTTTTTGACTTTGTTACTGTTGTTCCTCCTCTTCAAGCTTAATATTGTTGAAGAATTTTTTCTAGTTTTTATTAAATCTACTTTTCTTTTTTTTCGATAATGGTATTGCGCTAACAATTTACATTATTTAAATGTTTGTATGAATGTTTTGATTGCTAAATTTGAATTGTAGGCCATGTTTTTAGGTGACGCAACCAGGCATTTTACATCAAACGAGTGCTTTAAAATAAGTTAACATCAACATTAATTTGAAAAAGTTTATTAAGATCCACGTATTTGCTACCTCTGTAAAATTTCAACTAAATTTTAGTTAAAAATCTCAAAGATTTTTGTTCAATTGACTAAACATAATTCTTGTTTATTTTATTTTGTTTATTTCCTAACAAGTAAAGCATGCCACTTCATTACAGTATATTAAAAACTTCTTTTTTTGTTTTTTGTTTTGTATTCTAATTAAAAAGTTTGTTAATAAGTTTGCAAAAGCATTAAATTTAACCAGAGTTATTTTTTTTTTGCACTTGTCATTTAAGGCAAAATAAAAGCCATTTCACACAATGTTATAATGATGATTGTGATAATCTTATTCCTAGGAAATTTATTATTTGGTGATTTTACAATATACTCTATTTTTATCAAACCATTATTGAAAATTCAAATTTTAACTATTATATAGAAAAGGCATTAAAATTAGTTATTGCTTTTGTGGTCGTATCACTTACTCAACTACTTAGTGAGTACTTAATGTGCTACTTAATCTAAATAAGTGGTGATTCAACACACTTTTGTATAAATAAAGAAATAAGATTTTTAAAAATCTATATTGTATATATTAAAATATATATATGTAGCCTATTTTTATTCATATATACTGTTTTTCAATCTGTTTTTTTTATTAATTTAACTTATTTATGGCTTTAATATAAACAATAATCCAAAAAAGTCTTGAATGTGTCTGTCATGTTTTAAGTGCATTACACTCAACTAGTTAAAGTGTAATGCACTTAACTAAGTAAACATAACTTGATTGTCAAGATTTATGTTTTGAAGTTATATGATTTATAAAAAGAAATCAGTTATTAGAATTATTACTATCAGCCAAAATAAACTTATAAGCAAGCTTTCATGTTTTAGAACATTTGTAAACTTTTTTTTACAAATATTCTATAACATGAAAATAAATTTGTAGGCTTTTCTTTATAACACCCTACAATATCATATTAAACAAGGGTGTAACAGTTATATACATATTAACTATGTTAATCTTTTTTAGAAAAAAGTGTAAACAGGTCTACTACAATTTTTAATTCTATGACTGCTCTTGTTTGTTTTGTTTCTCAATTTTGGTGTACAACACCAAATTTAATTTTTAAAATTTTTAATTATTAGTATGATAAATATTATTATTGCTAGTATTATTATTATTGTTATTATTATTATTATTATTATTATTATCATTATTATGATCATCATTAAAACAGTTTAAATAATTTATTTTTGCATTAACTTAACTTGTTAAAGTTATTATTTAAATTCTATTTACAGATTTACAAGTACTGCAGAGTGTAAAGGTAATAAATATAATAATTATGATGTAAAGGAATTTTTTATAATTATATTTCATTAATTATATTTATAAGGATCTTGTCTAAACATTATGCAAATATATACAGTTATAAAAGTTAAAACCCCACCTCTGGGCAAGTTTTGCAACATTGGTTAGGAAGGAGGCTTAAATTTCCAATTAAATGCTCATAAGACTGTAAGGACTTCTTGGGGCACCTAAATAAATCTAAAAATAAAAAAAATAAAAAAATTAAATTATAATTTTATATAATTTTAATATTTTTATATAATCTTAGATTATAATTATTACCTGCTTTAAACATTCATTTTAAAGATTTATTTTAAAATAATACTCTTGACACCTGTGTGATAACATGTTCATTAAGATTGAGTTGCTGAGGGAAAAACATTGAATATTAGGCTGTCTGACCTCTCATTATAGAAACATGAATGGCTGTTGTGGTTTACTTGCATCAATATATAGTACTGATGGTTTAAATATTTTTCCTAATACTTTGTTTGTACTAAAGTTGTAGGCTCTTATACAGGGTGTACAATTAATTTCTGACCCCCTTAGTGTCCTTATATAAATGACTGTAACTCAGTTGTTAGTTAATATTTTTATTCATTTTTTTTTTACAAAATCTTTAGAACAATGTTACTGATCAGTAGTTAGTTATTCCATCATTATTACCAGAACATTCCAAAATTCTGGCACTTTCATTAAGTGAAAAGCATTCTTCTTGAGTGATGAGCCCATTCTTTTTGAACTCTTGTCATAAATTGTTGGTGGTTTTAAGGTCTTAAAAACTAAAAGCCTTAAGCCTTTCTAAAGCCTTGCCCATAAATGCTTAATGCAATTAAGGTTTGGTGAATTCCCATGTCAATCAGTCCAGACATTTTTGAACTCCCTATTGATGACATCTAAAATAATCTTTCATTAAAACATTGCATTAAATCATCTGAAGTATTTTTTTTTTTTTAAACACCTTTGCTTCCAACAAGGCTGCAAGCAGCCACTAATTAAAGTTGGAAGTTACTGAAAGAGAAAAGATGAAGATTGTAGAGCAAGATAACGATTGACAGACGACTTATAAGATTGCAAATTATATGAGTCAGGAAAGCAAGATGAAGGAAGCAAATTCCAAAGAGCTGATGTTTGAGGAAAAAAACTAGACGAATAAGCATTTTTGGAGCACTTAGGAACAGTCACAAAAAAAAGGATGACACTTAATTGAATGACGAGTAACACGAGAATGAATTATAATAGATGGCACAAGAGACGCTAGCTCTTTAGAGCAGTGCCCATTATAGTATTTGTAGAAAAGAGAAAGAGAAGCAACATTACGACGATGTGATAATGGATGGAGGTTGGCTGCAAGAGCAGGTCCAACTATGTTTACAACACGTTTTTGCACCTTGTCTAGAAGAGAAAGGGCATCATTAGAGGATCCGCCCCAGATATGGCAACAATATTCCATACAAGGCCGGATTTGAGATTTATAGAGATAGAGAATAGAATCCGAAGTAAGAAAGTGACGAGCTCGATAAAGAGATGCAACCTTAGCAGATGCTAATTTTGCAACTGATTTGATATATGGTTTCCAAGAAAGATTGGAAGTAAGAGTTAATCCTAGAAGATGAAGAGTAGGTGACTCATCGAGTACACCACCGTTCATAAATATAGGAAGATCTAAATTATTGCGATAACGATTGGCTGAAAAAAATTGAGTTTTATCTGAATTAAAGTTCACCAGCCACTGTGAGCCCCATGCTGTAGCAGAAGTAAGATCCTTTTCAAGCTCAAATGCCCCCTCCAAGCAATCAGAGGGTGTTGGTTTTTTATCACGACAAGAATAAATGGTAGTGTCATCAGCAAACAATGCCACCTTAGATGTGAGAATATCTGGAAGATCATTAATGTAAATTAAAAAGATTACTTGACTTTAAGTTCAGTCACTGGGGAAGATCTCATTTTTAATAAACTTAATATTTTAACAATTAAAACATGTGAAGTTATCTCAGGATATATCAGAGCTAATTATTTTTGTTATCTCTTTAATTGTATTGAGGACTTTGATGTAATGTTTTATTCTCATTCAGTTGGTGTTGAATTGTTAAAAAAGTCATGATCAGTTTTGTACAAAGCAGCAGCTTTTTTTTTAATAATTCATTAAATGCTTTATGATGTTTTTAATAAAGAAAGCTTCAGGGGGTTTTTCATTTTATTCCTAGAATCCCCCTCCCGTTATTTAAATCGCTTTAATGATTCTAATAAACTTAAAAAATGGCATCATGAATTAAGCAATCGCTAATTGCAACAGAAGATAAATCGTGATCTTGAAATATTTAAATTATTTAGTTTTAAATTTATTTATTGCTAGGGTCATTTACCATCAGATCATTTAATTGCCACATAACCTTGGGTATAAAGCGAAATTGTAATTTGACCTCAAACCTTTTTTATGCACTCATAATATTTGCAAAAATAATATTAATAAAAAACTTTACTTTTGTAAAAGGTTTTACAATCTTTTAAAAAAAAATTATTAGTTATTATTAACTATCTTTATTATTATCTAGTTATAAAATAAAATAATTAAACTATTATAGAAATTATTATTATTTTTATATTTTTATATAATTATATATTATTTTTATATAATTATATATTATTTATATTATAATTTTATATTATTTATATATATTGTTTTTATATAATTATTATTATAATTATTATAGAAATTATTAAAATATTATAGAAATAGTTTAAAAAGTTTTTGCAAATGTTTGGAGTCAATTTAGTATTTTTTAGGTAAATCCATAATTTATTTAAAATGACATACGCAAATGACATGCACAAAGTTTAATTTATGTTATATACATACATGTGTATGCATGAAACATAAATTATTCATAATTTGTCATTTGTGTATGTCATTTTCAATAAATTATGGATTTACCTAAAAAATACTAAACTGATTCTAAACTTTTGCAAGAGACTGTTTTTTTTTAGTGAATTATCCTGATGGATGGATACATTCAAAGCAACCAACATTTACAAATGATCCATTCAAATTTAAAGAATATTCAGTTGCAGCCGATAGTCAGCTTTGTTCTAAAATTGGAGCAGAGGTTATAAAAAAAGGTGGCAATGCAGCAGATGCAGTTGTAACTAGTCATTGTTGCACTGAGGTTGTAAATAGTCAATCAACTGGACTGGGTGGAGGAGGAAATATTGTTTACTATGATAAACCTACAAGTATCAAACTTTAGGATTTTAAAACTATTAGTTTTTGTTGTTGTGAATAATTAGTTGCTATTGCTGTTTTTTATTTTTAGTTATTATTATGAATTAAGTTATTATTTATTTTTAGATTAAATTTTTGAGATTTTTTATGATTTTTAGAGACTGCTTGGTCATATGATTTTAGAGAAACTGTTCCGTTGCGTTATTCTCAAAATAGGGATAGTTATTGTAAATTTTTTCTTTCTTTTTTTATTTTTTTTATCTTTTATTTTTGTTTAATATTTGAGTCACCAACAATCTGGTAATCCAGATTAGTCAAAACAGAATACTAGAATTAAATAGAATACATTAGAATAAATTAGAATACATTAGAATCAAAATAATAACTAATAACACTGGTAAAATTAAACAAATTTTTTTTCAGCTAACATGCCAGGAGATAAAGTATTAGTACCTGGTGTTCTTAAAGGGCTGTACACTCTCTGGAAGGATTTTGGTAGTAAAAATATATCATGGTCAGAGTTATGGAAACCATGTATAGATCTAGCCACAGATGGTATTCAAGTTGGAGCTGCACTTAACAATGCAATTCTGAAAAAGATTGAATACTTTGATGCACCAGGGATGCTGAGGTTTTTATTATATTTACATATACTGTAAAACATGCCAGAAGTGTTGCTACATCGACTATCTATAGCCTTATAATTTATATCTTATAATTTATTCAGGTTTTAAACTTTTTCTGGTCTTGTTTATTGCGTACAATTTAAACAACAGTTTATAGAAGAAGCTTTTCGATATATTATATATATATATATATATATATATATATATATATATATATATATATATATATATATATATATATATATATATATAAATATATATATAATTCTGTAAATTTATTTAGGCACCAGTCACAGTTGATAAAAATGAAAAAGCACCTAATGTCATGACCCCAGAAAATCTTTTAATGGGTTGATAGTACAACTCTTGGTAGTTTTTGAACCATAAATCCCATGTTTTAAAGTTTTAAACCATAAACTCCAGTATGGTTACACCATCTGTGGGAAAAATCTGATTTTAAGTTTTGCATAAAGTTGGTATCAAGAATTTGAAGTTGTAAATAGGAGTCCTGATGAACAGATGAAGCTCCATTGGTGTAAGCAAATCAAGGTCAAAAGATTTATCAGAGGCATTGATAATAGGTGCATGAACTGATTTTCTGATTACACTTGCCTTCATGATGTTTGCACCAGCCGCACTGAATGTCTTAAAATCTCTTCCAATTGATCCGAAGCTTCTTAGAAATCTGCACTTAGCAACAAGGTCTTTTAATGCAATGTCATCAACTAAAATGTTACTAGGAAGAACTAGAATTAGGTTATCTTCTAATCTCTTTGATAAGACAAAGATAAGACAATCTGTTTAATGAAGTTATGCTTCTTTGTACTCAATGCAACTCTTTTAGGTGCCACTGAGTCCATTTACATGACTTCTGCTAATTCTTTTGCTCTGTAAACTTTAAGCATTTGTGTGGAAGGCTTATGCCAACTTTTGAAAACTTTCCTTTCCCTCTTCAAGCCTATGGAAATGACAATAATTGTAAATGCCAGTTAAGACATTTGGATCATCAAAGTTAATTGATTGCTTTAGAATTTGTTTAACTTTTTCAATGAGCTAGTTGATAAGCGTCTTGTAGTAACACAAGTAGCAAACAGTCTTGCTGTTCTCTATGTAGTTGTTGATGTGATTTGGCATGTGATTCATTTCTTTAGAGACAAATTTTTTTTTAACTAATAAGGCTGAAACACAAGAATTTTATCATATTACATTACAGAAATAACAAATCTGATTTCTATTTCTTTCTATAACCAAAAAATTTAAATTAAAAGGTTTCTATTCTGTAATAAACCTTAATTAAATACCTTCTATCGAATATCATGCATTAGTTGGTAGTGATAACAGCAAAAGTTTTACAAGCCTAGACTTTAATGCAGTTTTATGCAAACTTTGAACTTGGATTTTCTCTCACATTTATTGTAACCAGATTTTTTAATTTATCAATGACTATTAATAATAGTAGTGTTCTCTCTATAAAAAATTTTCTATTATGGTGACATCAAGATTTTTTTTTTTAATGTGTATGATTTGCTAAATTTTATAATGTTGACCTTAAATTTAATTTTTATTATCCAGTCAAAGAAGAAGAAGAAAAAAAGTGAATTTTTTATTTATTTATATATATATATATATATATATATATATATATATATATATATATATATATATATATATATATATATATATATGTTTATATGTATATATGCGTGTATATATATATATATGAATAAAATTCTTATTTATGACCATATTGTTTGGTAATCCGTCTATTGTTCAAGTGTCTAAAATAAACGCTAAATATGATTTTTATAACCTAATTCTTGAAAAGGTATGCCAAGCAAAACAACAGTATTTAAAAAAGTTTTTTAATTTTTTCTGAAAATATGATTAGGTATATAAATAAGCTACTTAACTAATACATTACGGTGATGTGATAATGGTTGGAGGTTGGTCCAACTATGTTTACAATGCATTTTTGCACCTTGTCTAAAAGAGAAAGGGCGTCGTTAGAAGATCCGCCCCAGATATGGCAACAGTATTCCATTCTAGGCCAGATTTGAGATTTATAGAGATAGAGAATAGAATCCGAGTAAGAAAGCGACAAGCTCGATAAAGAGATGCAACTTTAGCAGATGCTAATTTTGCAATTGATTTGATATATGGTTTCCAAGACAGATCAGAAGCAAGAGTTAATCCTAGAAGATGAAGAGTAGATGACTCATCGAGTACATCACCGTTCATAAATATAGGAAGATTTAAATTATTGCGATAACGATTGGCTGAAAAAAATTGAGTTTTATCTGTATTGAAGTTCACCAGCCACTGTGAGCCCCGTTCTGTAGCAGAAGTGAGATCCTTTTCAAGCTCAAATGCCCCCTCCAAGCAATCAGAGAGTGTTGGTTTCTTATCACGACAAGAATAAATGGTAGTATCATCAGCAAACAATGCCACCTTAGATGTGAGAATATCTGGAAGATCATTGATGTAAATTAAAAAGAGTATAGGGCCAAGGATAGAACCTTGAGGAACCTCTGAAGTTACAGAATAAGAAGAAGAGTGCTGTCCATCGAGGACAACTTTTATGCTACAATTGGAAAGGAAGGATTCAATAATCTTAAAGATGTTACCAGATACACCATAAGGAAAGCATCAAGAGCGATGGCCTTAACCTCTCCACCTTTATCTAATGCATGATAAAACCTATCAGTTATTACTGTTAGCAAATCAGCTGTAGAACGAGAAGATCGAAATCCATATTGATGGTCAGAAAGTAAGTTATTAGATTCAAGATGAGAAATTAAGTGTTTGTTAATTAAAGATTCAAAAACAATGCTTATGAAAGGAAGACTAATGGGACGGTAGTTAGACGAATCAGATCGCTCTCCAGAATTTTTGAAGATAGAGATAACGGATGCCGCTTTCCAGCAGGCTGGAAAACAAGACTCTGATAAGCATTTAATGAATAGTTTTGAAAGTATAGATGACAGCTCCGAGAACACTTCTGCAAGACAATAACAAGTATGTTGTCCGGGCCACAAGCTGTAGAAGAGTGTAGATGTCGAGTAATGGATCAACCTGTTTGTTGGTAATATCAGGTAGAACGCAACTAGTGGAATCAAGAGATGATATTGATAAATCTGACTGAGATTAAGGGGTAAACAGATAGAATCTGTTTACCCCTTAGTCTCAGTCAGATTCTTAGTCTCATTTTATTTTATGGTTTTTTAGTTGATTACTGGCAAATATGTTTTTTATGTCATCTTTTGGATTTTGTTAGGCTTATTACTTTCAATTGCATTTTTTCAAATCTTTTTATCTGACAAGGTTCCTTGAAAACAGTTGTTTTATTTAATGTTAATTCACATCCACAAACCATGAAGGCCACTACAATCAATGAGGCTACTTAAATTATGGTTACAACCCTCTCTTAACTCTATAACTCCGAAACATGAACCTTGACAAACAAGGCTGCTGCACAGAGAAACAAGTTGAGTGTGTTGTACTATCAGGGGCATGGTGGGGATTGAACTCAGAATTTCTGGCTTATGAGGGAAGCACTCTACCACCGAGGCACTTATCTTAGCATTGGTGGAAAAATATAAAAGTAAGACATTCTCATTTTCTCAATACTCACATTTTATTTTGGAAGCAAATTTCTAGAAACAGAAATAGTGTCTTAAATAGTATCATAAAAAAAGCAGGTCTAACAGACCTGATCTTATTACCTCTCCCAAGAATAAAGCAGAACTACTTGCTATGAACTCTCTGATGCATCTCTTGAATTTTATGGCCACACTTTTTCTGTTATCTCAGACAAACTGGTTGATGAATTGTTAGACATTCAATTTACTCTAGATATGCTGCTAAAGTCATTTCTTGCTTAAACTCTTATATCACTTGTGGTCTTCTTCATAATCTTTATATTTTATGTTTTCTGGTAAAGTTTTTTAAAGTTGTTGAATCATTTCATTCTATTTGCAATATTTAATTTTTCCCTGGTAGGCAACACTCTCCATTTCCAGTTTTGGGGTAACACAAGCTTTTGCACCTGTCCTGTGTTGTTTCTTATCTATATTAATGATCTTCTGGATATATCATATTTTTGTATATCAAAAAAAAAAAATACAATCGTAACAAAATATGTTTTTCTTTGTTGATGAATGTTGCCAAGTTTCTATTATATAAAGAAATAAAAGAAAAAAATGTTCCTTTAAAATTCTTTTTATGGAGCCATTCAAAACAACTAAGTTGATATATTTTGTAATATTTCAAGACCATTAGATGATTATCAGAGCATTAGATGATCTCATCATCATGTAATATTTCTAGACCATTAGTTTGTTGGTATTGTATTTCCAAGGCTTCCTTAATTTTTCTTTCAAATTTGTTAAAAATTAATGCTTAAAAATTGGCATCAGTCCAGAAACTGCAAGTTAGTTTATAAACACCTGGTTTGCTGAAGCATGTTGATACCGATTCAGCCAGGTGTTTATAAACTAACTAGTTGCAGTAGATCATATCAAGGGTGTATACATAGATGGATGTTAAAACGCATTGTTGTAGACCAAAGGTGCAGCGATTACTGAAATTAAATAATAATTTAACAATCATATAATTTGAAAACTATTTGTTATTTAGTTATACAGGAGTTATACAAGGGTAATTAAATATATATAATATATTTATTTAATTGCAAATATATAGAATATTTATATAATCATGATACCTTATATATAAAAAAGTTTTATTTATTTGGATAGATGAAACAGTCATTTTGATGTGTAATCACATAGCAATAGTTTAATCAATTTTATTATACAAATATATATCGTACAATTAGTATATTATATAGTATTATCAAATAATCATATAGTTATATATATCAAATAATCATATATTCCTCATGGCACAAATGTTTTTTATTATTTTGCTATTGTTATTTATAACAATTGATAGTATGGATATCTTTGCTTTTAAACAATGAGTTAAACTTCCAACCATTAATACGTTCTTGATCATATGTAGGCGAATTTTGTATTTAGTTTTATATTCTGATGATGAGACTGTTAAGTGGTCTTGAAATATTACTAATAAATAAGTAACTTAGTTTTTTTAAATTTTTACATGAAATAAAGTAATTTTGAAAATATTATATTATAAATACTCATTCAAGTTTTCCTTAAAACTTTCGTAATCTATTAAAGCATTAAACATTATTCATAAAGTTCATTCATAAAACCTTCATTTTTTCTTGAGTTTTTTAACTTTCATTTTCTTGCTCTTTACCTCTTCTCTGGCTTTTTTTTCCCTGCTTTTCAAGAATGATAGAACACTGTTGTATCAAATCTAGTCAAATCCAAATACGATTCCTAAGAATTGAAGAACCACTGCACTACAGCTGCAATGGTTAACGCTTTTGCTTTCTGTTAACTCCCAATTTCAATTGAACAAATTTTAGTTCTTTTTTGTTTCAAAGATTTTGAACCCAATGCAAATATTTTTATGATTTTTAATTAGCTTTTACTTTTTTGTTATGTTTTGAATACTTTTTGAATATATAAAAAATGTTTTTATACTAGCAGCACATTTAAACCTGGTGGAAATATTTTGCGGTTCAATGATACTTTAAAAAGGTTGACCTTAGCAAGAACATATTCAAGAATTGCTCAATCAGGAAATGATGAAGATTTTTATAGGTGTGTACTTTTATATGTCAGCATTTATTTATTTATTTTTTCAGTAATTTTATTATTAATATTTATTAAAACAATAGCATTAATTTAATATTATTAAAACTAATAGCATTAATTAATACTGTTTAACATTAATTAACATTATTTAATTCCATAAAATTATAATAGCATTATAATTAATGCCATTAGTTTTATTACCAAACCTTAATGGAAAGCTGTTATATGTTGTTAAGACAAAATAAGAAAAAATTATTTTACCAGTAAAATCTCGAATAGTATATGAAAAAACATTATACTTTTTAGTTATACTTAACTTGTATCATGTTTTTATTATTTAACTTGTATCATGTTTTTATTACTTAACTTGTATCATGTTTTTATTACTTAAAAATAACTTCAACTTAAAACCTCTAAAAATGAGCAGTGCAGATAGAGGCAGTGAAGAAAGGGCTATTGCACTTGACATATCAAAAGCTTTTGATAAGGTTTAGTATGCTGATCTACTCCATAAGCTTCTTCATATGTACTTATGATCTTCCCAAGAATCTTATATCTAAAAAAAATTTTAATAGTAACTTATAGTACTGAGTAAGTTATCATGTATAACAATATTATGAATATAGTGCTATATGACAATCGGAAATAAATTTCTTTTGACTGATTTCATTATTGTAAAAACTGTTGGTGTTTATTAAAAAAATTGTGAAATCAAACTAGTTACTACTGCCTTAATTGCTTATTTACAGTGATTAGATTTGGATATATGATTAGCAGGTCAAGTTCTAAGTGGATTAATTTTTAAATTAAACATTATTATGCTTAAACAGGGGTAATGTTCATAACTCTTTTTAAATCATCAAAATCATTGACAATTAAAATTAATTTTTTATATTTTTAATTTTTTATTCAAATTTTGTTTAAAAAATGTTGTAGTTGTGGTTGTTATGTATAAGTTTCCTTATTGTTATCATTATCATTGTTATCATGATCATTTTATTAACCTAAATTGCTGTAGTCTCAAATGAATATCTCAATAATAATAGGATAATTTATTTTATATTTATTTAGGTTTTATTATAAATATATAAATTTTTTGTTTAATATTTTTACAAAAAAACTAATGTTATTCGACGATATTGTGTTTAGTAAACATTTATTATTTTTCCTTTTATAATTTAGTTTTCTAAATTTTAGAGGTGCTATGGCTTATGATATTGTATTGGATATTCAAGAAGCTGGTGGTACTATCACTCTTGAAGATTTGTATCATTACAAAGTAAGAATAAGTAAGCCTACCAAAGTTGAAATAAAGGGATTATTTATGCATTCTTCTCCTCCACCCGGTGGTGGATCATTGGTTTCACTGGCCTTAAAAATTATTGACTTTTTTAATTGGACAGCAGCTGATAGATTAGCCAATCCAGGATTAATTTATCACTATATAATTGAAGCTTTGAAGTTTTCTTATGCACCTAACACTTTTATTCAAGATCCTTTTTTTGAAATGTATTCAAATCAGGTTTTTTTTTTCATTGTATTTTTCATTGTCTTTTTATTTATATGGTTTTTTATTTGTTCTAACTGTATTTATATTATTTATTGCTTTATAATTTATCTTATTTTTTAAATTTTTTTTGGTTTTTATTCTTAAATATATATATATGTGCGTTGGCTTTTAAATTTTTAGGTATCCTCTTATATGTTGGATCCAGAAGTGGCATTTGAAAAAAAACGTCGTATTGATATGACATCGCATAAATCATCTTACTATATGCCTTACAATATAGCATTACACCCTGAACCTGGTGGCACCACCCATATATCCATCATAGATAAAAGTGGTAATGCAGTTTCTTGTACTTCTTCATTAAATGGAAAGTAAGTTTTTAATATGCTGTATATGTTTTATATAGTTAAATAAGTTCTTTATATGCTGTAAGTTAAATAAGTTCTATAAGTTAAATAAGTTCTTTATATGCTGTATATGTTATATGTGCATATATAAACCCCTAACTGGTTATCAGAAAGTTTTTCCGTATTTTGTTGACAAAAAGGAAAAATTATAATGCAAGACCAGAATTTTTTTTTTATTACTTGATAGACTGCCTGCCCCAACCAAACCCTCAATTGATATAGCAGCACTCCTTTGCGAGTCAGGCTAAAGGATGGTTGATGTAGCAGCACTCTGTTGCGAGTCAGGCTATTTGTCAGTCGATATAGCAGCACTCTGTTGCGAGTCAGGCTATTTGCCAGTCGATATAGCAGCACTCTGTTGCGAGTCAGGCTATTTGTCAGTCGATATAGCAGCACTCTGCTGCAAGTCAGGCTATATGTCAGTTGATGTGGCAGCATTCCGTTGCGAGTCAGGCTATAAGAGAGTCGATGTAGCAACACTCCATGCATGATTTACAGTAATAAAAATAAAAATATTTTATTAAGCCCGGAGTCCTGGAGTCCCGGAGTCCTTGCTGCCATTATACCTAAGGACTCTGGACTCAGCTTAATAGTTTTTTTCAAAAAAATTAAGCTGAAGACGCTGGTCACAACAATCCAGTACTTCACAGAAAACTTGAATAATTAGAATAATTTTACAGTGTATTTGACAATAAGTATTTAAAGTTAAGTTTTTCTATGCTATCACATAAAGGCTAAATCTTGCATCACTTGCTAAATTTTACTTCACATTCTGCACATATGTTTGACCATTGTTTTAGAATCAGCATTGGCTCTGTGGACCAAAATTTTTTCAACGATTTTATTTCTTTTGGATGCTCATTGTATGCTTCTAATAGATTAACAAAATCTGCAGAATTGAAGTAGTGATCATTAAATCATAAATCTCCCCATGAACCATAGTTGAAGTTCCATACTGCTTGTGCAGATTTTGATTCTTGATAGTCTGGTATTAGAATGTAAGCAAGTAAAACAAAAATTCAATTTCTCAAGTTCAATCTCTCAAGTTCAATCTTGCATTGCCTAAAGTAGGAAATGATTTGAAATTCACTTTTGAAAAGGGACATGTGGTTTTAACTTTCTATAACAAGCTATTAAGTGATGCAGGAAGTCCATGTCATCTTGCCAACAAGTCTGATTCACTTTCATCAAATGATTTCAAGTATCCTGAAATAATAACTTCAGATTCTTGTACTCTGGCAGTAATCTTGTCACAAAAGGGTAATGAAGATTTGGTGATTTGTTGATTCTTCAAAAAGACATGTTTCAAAAGCATATCTAAAATATGGTGTTGGCATCCAATAAAAGCAGGCTTTTCTAGTCCAATGGTTTTGAAGTGTCTGTAACAGTGTTACTACACCAACTCTTAGTCCTGTATTTGCCGATGTTGTGTCAGGTACAATCATTTTTATGGCTGGCCACAGCTCATATTCATCTAGCACAAGCTTTATTCCATTAAATATTGTTTCACCTTTTCCATTCATCAGCTCAAAAACAGCAAGTTTAACCTCTCTCTTTTCATTTTTCAAAACAACTACTTGATGTTCCATTTTTTTTATGTGTTTTCCATCAAAGTACAAAGACCACTTTTCATTTTTTAAGTTCTCCATATAATTTGCTTTCAACTTTTCTCTTTCTTTCATGAGACCTTTATAGACACCACTTTGATTTGAAGCAGGAATAGAAATTCTACCTTTTGATAGAGTTTTGCAGGCTTTATGTGCTTTTTTAGTACTAATCTCCGGAGAAATCACTAAATTTACAGTTAAAATTACACTGCTCTTCAGTTTTTAAATGATCTCCTTCACTAGCTCATTCAAGGAAATCTTGGTCTTGGCTGATGGACATTTGTTTCTTTATTAACACTAGTTTTCTTGGATGAATACCTTCAGTATCTTTAATTGTGGTACAATATCAGCTCTTCTCTTTGTTGACATTTCTCACCATAAAATTTTTTATCTTCCTAATACAACCATTCACTTTTTGAGTTCTGGGTTTTCGACTATCTTTGACACGTTTTTTCAATACATTTTCTATTTTTCTTCCTGCTGCCAATTTCCCTTGAAGAATTAGAATAATTTCTCCTTAGTAGTTCAGTTTCTTTACAAAAACTCTCCTTTCTGCTTTTCACATTTGATGACAAACTTTTAAATTGATCAATCATATGCTGTGATCATTTTCAACAATTGACATAAAAAAACTTAAATTTTTTGTTTATAAGTATAATTTCTTATCTTATGATGACACGGGGAACTAAAAAATCTTTTAAAAAAATATTAGTTATACCCCTAATATATATTAGTGTAAATATATGTACATATACATATATGTATATATATATATATATATATATATATATATATATATATATATATATATATATATATATATATGTATATATATATATATATATATATATATATATATATATATATATATATATATATATGTATATGTATATATATTTATGTATATATATATGTATATATATGTATATATATATATATATATATATATATATATATATATATATATATATATATATATATATTATCATAATCATTTTAAATAAAATCGATTATTTTAAATTTGATAGCATAAAAATAGGCATAAATAAGTTGGAAGCTTATTCGCTTTTTACGGCTTCACACTGGACGCTTGAGAAATAAATTAAACATATAGATAAGTGACTGTATAGAGGATCCTTTTTTTTTATTTGAGAACGAAAATCAGGCAGCTTTTATGACCTGTTTTCAGAATAATTTGAAAGGTATTTTTTACAGTTTGCAGGAACAAGCAGGTAATTTTCACAAGCACAATGTTTATATTTACAATAAAAGAACTTAATCATATATAGAAAGATTTATGCATATTGTATCAAATGATACAAAAAACACAAACTTAGCAAGTAAGGTTATTAAGCAATAATAAAATTATAATATGCCAATCAATCGAGCGTATCATAATTTTATTATTGCAAATCTCTAGCCTATCTCTCATATGCGTCAGATGATTTTTTTTCGATAGTTTCTAACCGTTACAATTTAGTTTCAAACGCGTCAGAATATAACGGTTAGAATCTAATGCGATGGGTTAGAATCTAATACAAAATTTTTTATTTCAATAAAACTATTTTTTTAAATATATTGCTGCAAAGAAATTTGAACAAAATACTGATTGAACAAAATACTGATGTACATAAAAAGTAACTTAATAAACATTTTTTATTATATAACATGTTATATATTTTACGTAATTTTAAAACCGTGAATAAACCCCACTTTATGAAACATTCTATTTCTATATAATATGAAGAAAAACGTTTTAAAATGTTTTTATTCACAGTTTCAAAATTGCATAAAATATTCAACATGTTATTTAATAAAAAATGTTTATGTTAATTTATAGACTATTCTTAATATATTCTATATAGAATATAAGAATATAGACTATATTCTTTGTTAAGACGTTAATTTTATTCATCATTAATTTTGATCACTCAAATTACAATAACTTTGCTTCTAATTGGGCTAGAAACATAAATTTGGTATCAATCTACAGCATTTGATAGCCTTTTTCTCCTAAGCATACTTTAAATAAATAAAAAAATTTAGTTTAAAATTTTCATACAACTGCCTACATATAAACTATTGCTTTTTAACAAAAATTGAAAAAAGTTTAGTTTTTAGTTTTTTTGATTTTTTTTATAACATATTTTTGTAAGAAGATTATTATTCGTAAAAAAAAAATTTTTTTTCTTTTTTTCCCTGTGGCGGTTACATGAAAATAGCTTTTAAAAAATTTTCGCATTTTTAGTGCGTCACTTGCTCTTTATATAGAACGAAAGAGAAAGAAAAATTGTTTGTAATTAAACTTTGAATGAGTTCATGATTTGAATGATATCATAATTGAATGATATCATGATTGCGTAAATCGCCTCTGAATAATGATTTTTTTGAAAAACGCTTAAAATTAATTACAATAAAAAGATGTTGTAAATATATTATTTTCCTTTTTAAATGTTTATATTATGATAATATTATACAAAATGGAAAATAATATGAAATAATTTTAAAATAAATTATTTAAATTATATTTTTTAATATATTATAAACTTTTTAAACGATTTCTTCGTTTCTCTTATAACTTTAAACAGCTTTGACGACATTTTAAATAAAGACATTTTAAAAACATTTTTAAAGAACTGACGTTGTAAATTAAAGGGGTTTTTAAATAACTTAAACATCAAACGATTACGCTCTTTTAAAATGATTCTTTAAGAAAAGTTTTAAAATTCTTAATATACTAAAAAAAAAAATTTTTTCACACATTTTCATTTGTATATATTAACAGTATAATTTTTATCATTAAATAAGTTCTTTAATAAATAATTTGAAAACCGGTTTAAATCTCCTGTAAAAAGATATAGCTCGCTCAAAAGCTGCCTTGACGAACGGCTCGCTTAGGTTTACTTAAAGTCTTTTTTTTTTTAATATAGAATATATTATAAATCTAGCCATGATTTTAGATTTATAATATTTTATATTCGGGTTGACTAGTAAATATCATAACCAATAAAAATCTTGACAGATAAAAGTCATAACAAATAAAAAATATTTTAGAAAACATTTTTGACTAAATAATATAATGATTTTATTAAATATCTTGAACAATAAAAACGTGCCCAATGTACATTTTGAACAGAAAAAAATTTAAACCAAAAGTTTGAATGCATTTATTGCTAAAGAAAAACCTGAGGTTTGATGCATATCCCATTCCCCCTGGATCCGTCACTGCTTTTATCTACTATTGTTAAAATTTCAATTTCATTGACTAGTATGATAAAACCATGAGATGTATGATTAGATATCAATCTGATATCTAAGCATACATGCTTTAGGTATTATATTTTATATAAATAAGTTTTATAAGTTCTCAAACTAAAAAAACAAAACTTCAATTATAGCCTTATAAATATCTTTTTGTTTTATCATATTGATGCTGAAACATAATTAAATAGAATTTTGGTGTAACAAATGTTTTACAAATATTTTTTTAAAACTGATTTTGCATATTTGTAATTTTTTTTTTCTTTTTTAATTAGGGTTTATACATCTTTCTATCCATACATATCCAGCAATGCTCTTAGCAGATCTTACTAACCATTAGAGAACGATCTTACTAACCATTAGAGAACAATCTTACTAACCATTAGAAAACATTCTTCCTGACCATTAACGAACAGTCTTACTAACCATTTTAAAACAGCCTAACTGACTTAACTGTTTCAACTGAAAATTGAAAAACTCGTTGTTGTATATCAATATCTGATGTCGACCTCAATATCTTTTTATTCGAAATCCTAAAATTTGAGCAAAATTATTTTTTTATTTTCAATAAATAGTCTCTTATTTACTGCATTAAAGAGGTTCTTTTCTGTTGTTTTTTTTCTGTTTGACCTGCTGTTATTTACGTCTAATCATATTGTTTTTTTAAGCAAATTTTATTTTGGTTTTTGTATTATCTTTATATAAGCTATATAAAGATAGCAGAACCTTATAAAATATTATTTTTAGATTTTATCTAAAAATAATACTAAAGTTCCCATGAGTTAAAGTTATCAAAAAATTGATGAATTCCTCTATATACAATATAAACATTTCAATAGTTTAAGACTTTTGTTTATTTTAATTTTTTCCAACCTCAAGATGTATATTAACCAAGTTTGTTTGACTTCAGGCATATAAATTTTCTCCAGTTATTATCAATTTTTTTTTACTGTGGAGTTGTCAGTTCCTGCAATCTATAACACAATACACATATGCTACAATTTGCAGAAATAGTTTTGGAAAGTTTTTTCATTCATAAAAACTTTGATAAATTCATATTTAGTGAGTTTCATTATTTTTCAAAAAATTTTTTTTTTAGAAAATACTTATACATAGTTATTATTAATGATTGTCTAGTCATTTTACAATTTAAACAAATCAAATAATGCAATAATAAAAATATTATACATTTTAGTAATTCAAACTCTACTTGCTTATAAAGCGAATTCTTAGAAAATATAACTAATAATAACAAATAAATAAATAATAAATAACAAATAAATAATAACTTACAAATAAATAAATATATAACATTAAACGTTTTTTATATTGCAATAGCTTTGGATCTGGTTTCATGTCTAGTCGTCTTGGTATAATCTATAATGACCACATGAAAGATTTTTATAAAACATGGAGGAGTGTTTACAATATCAATGATGATAAAAAGTTTCCTGGAAAAAGACCTATGTCTAGATTGTCTCCAATAATTTTTATTGATAGCAACTCAGATGTTGTAGGAGTTTTTGGTGCGGCTGGTGGTCCTTTTATTCCAACTGCTTTAATACAGGTGATTTTTTTATTCCTATCATTTTAACAAAGATGATTTTTTATTCCTATCATTTTAACAAAGGTGATTTTTTATTCCCATCACCAGGGCTGGATTCACACCCTAGACAAAATGAATTTTTATTCCATCTTCTTTAACAAATTTCACTTTTTAAAATTTTTTATTATTTTCTCGCAAAAAGTGTAAAAAAGAAGAAACCAAATAAAGTTTACATTTAATGATAAAAAGAAATGTAAATGCATTTCATTTTTTATTATATTTACTTTTTTTTTTTATTTATTCAAGTTTATTTGAAATTTATTTGACATTTTAGTTATTTATAGACTTGAATTATAAACTTAGGTTATTATAAATTGGTTATATTTTGGAGACAATATCAAAGAATCAATTAGTTTGTCACGCTTACATTGTCAGTTGTTTCCGAAGAAAATTATTGTAGAAAAAACTTTTCCTGATAGTTTGATACAAAAAATACAATTTTATCAGAAAGAACGATTCACAAATTCAACAGCAAGCAGCAGTTCTTTACAGGAAGGTAACATTATTTTAGTATTATCTCCTATATATCTATTATATATCTACTATATATTTTAACTATGTTTGTATGTTGTTATGCTAACAAATCTTCATCATAACTGTCAGAAAGTGATTACAACAGATAATTACTTTAAAAAGATGTATTATTATTTACAATTGAGCTCAATTTAAGGTGACAAATTATAAATCTGTTCATAATAGAAAAAAATTGGAACTCAAAACATTAAAATGTTTTGAATTCAAAACATTACAATGTTTTGAATTTTTTCAACTCAAAACATTAGAATGTTTACTATATTAATGTTTTGAATTGGATTCATATTTGATGAACTTCTAGGTCATGGAAGGTCAGATATCTTTTTATCAAAGCAATCATTGACCATATGACATATGTTATGGATCAAAAATGTAGCAAAAAATTTGAATTAGTAACTCGATTTTTTATTTGATCTCTCTAACTTTTGTTGTAACTAAGGCAGTGACATAAAGTTCATAAAGTTGCGCTTGTACTATGTATCACAGTATAAAAGTGCGGTAGTGGTGTAGTGGTAGAGCGCTTGCCTCATAGACAAGAAATTCCGATTTCAATATTTACCATGTCCCTGGTAGTACAGCGCTTAACTGTTTCTAAGCCTTGTTTGTCAAGGTTCTTGTTTCAGAGTTAGAGTTAAGAGAGGTTCGTAACTACCATAATAGTAGTTTCCTCGACTTTGTGTGAAGAAGTGTTTCCTTGAAGAAGTGTTTCCTCGAAGAAGTGTTTTTTCAAATTTTATATAATTCTATAAAAGTAAGTTTGATCTCTTTTACTGCTGGAGAGAGACAGGCATACGTAATCAATTATTACGATTTCTTCCTCTTAGTCATTTGCTTTTACACTGAGCACCTGTCTAATTGATTTAATAATTACTTAACTGACTAACTTTAATATAAATTTTTCTTTGATTTCCTTGCCGTTTTTACGAGTGTATGTGTTCCATAAAGTAACTGGAGTTTTGGGTTCAGTTGCGAAGTTATATATATATAATATATATATACATATTTTATATATATGTATATAATATATATACATATATATATACAAAAATTATATATATATATACATATATATATATATATATATATATATATATATATATATATATATATATATATATATATATATAATTATGCTTTTTTTAATTATTTGACAAACAAGGTTTTAAATTTATTTTTTTACAGTTCCTGACGATATAATGGGTGTTGTTCAAGCTATCGTTAGACTAAAGGATGGAACGTTGAATGCCCATTGTGATTACCGTAAAGACGGCCAACCTGCTGGAGAATAACATTCATGACTAATTGCATATTTATTGTTAGACTAAAAGATGGAACAAATGGCCTTTGTGATTACCGTAAAGACGGCCAACCTGCTGTAGAATTTATAACTAATAGCATACATAAAAATTAAAATATGATTTTATTTGATAAATAAAATAAAAAATAGAGTGTTATGCAACAAAGGTTTGAGCTAAAATTTAAAAACGACTACTGAGGTAAATGCGTTTGTATTTTAGTAGTTGTTGAATTTTCTTTTATTTCGTAATTCACAGTTGACAAGTTTAATTGTATTTTTACTGTTTTGTAACTATAGTAACCAATTTACTGCGCTAGCTCATTTTTTAATTGCTTAAGGTTTGATGTGTTTATTGCATAAGTACGTCTAATATACATTGATTTATAAAGTAGTATTTCTTACTATTATTATTTTTAACCTTAGTTTTTTAACCTAAAGTTTTTCGTTTACTTTTTTTTACATTGTTGAATGTGCCTTATAAAAATTAAGTTTCGGAAGCAATACCACACAATTAAGTTAAATTAAAATGATGTTACCAGATAAGAGAAAAAATTACGTCAGCGATACAACGCAATCAATAAAATTAAAATTGCAATAGTATATTAAGTAAGTACGATGTCGTACAATACCGTACGATCGTTGAGAATTTCAATCTAATATAAAACTACCCAAGTCACTGTAATATGTCGTAAGTCACTGTAATATGTCGTACAATACCGTACGATCGTTGAGAATTTCAATCTAATATAAAACTACCCAAGTCACTGATTCCCTAATTACGTAACGCATTAGCGATTAGTTATAACAATAAAATAAATTATTTTCATGCGCTTTAAGTAATCATTCAATTACTTTAGACGTCATCACTCGAAACATTTTGACGTCATCACTTGAAACATTTTAGACGTCATCACTTGAAGCGTTAAATATCAGTTTAAAGAACAAAAAAAATCAAAAATTTTACTCCATAAAGTAAATAATTATTTATTTACAAATATATAATAAGTTATATATTTGTATGATTTCAAATGTATATAATTAATCTTAATTCTTAATAAAATTTTTAAACAGTTTTTACGGCTCTTCTGAATTTAATATTTCTTAAGTAACCGTAATATATATATATATATTTCTCAAAATAAATAAAATTTATATATCGTCAGCCGAGAACTAAGAAGCCGTATGTCCACATTTTGTGTCTTTTCTGTTTAGTATCAATAAATATTCAGCAATCAATCAGTATGTGTTCAATAAATCTCAAGAACAATACAACTTTTGAAAATATTTAAAAAAATTAGTCGTTCTGGCAGAAAGTCTTTACAAATTAAATTTTAAAACTTGATTTTCTCGGAAACACTAAGAATGGACAGACGACTTCTTCGTTCTCAGCTGACGATAGGTATATGATTGCTAAGGCGCCCTTGAATTTACTACACTTTTTTGCGTTTAAGTTTGCCAATATTCATATTAGTTAAGCATTTTTTCATTTTAACTTGGCAATTTTCACTTTAAAAGTAGTATTAGTAGGTTAAGTTGGCCAGTTTTCACTTTAATTTGACATTTATTTTTAATTTGGCAATTTTCACTATAATTTGTAAAGTAAAAGTTGCCAAATTAAAATGAAAAAATGCCAAATTAAAGTCAAAATTGGCCGACTTAAACTCAAAAAGGTGTAGTTGTATTAAATGAGTCATTTATTATATAACTTTCAGTTTTTATATTTACTATCATTATTTTAAATTACTATTGAATTAAAATACTATAATCAAATAAAATACAAGTTCTCGTGAAAAACTGAGTTGCAACTCAGTTTTTCACGAGAACTTGGTACCATGGTAATGATGCCGAAACAACACCAAAATAACAGATACCTTTGATACCAGTATTGCATAATCTCGATATCAATATAAGATAAGGTATCGTATCGATAACAGAGGTTCGATACCAATTGTCTAGTGACTATGATCATTTTATATAGTTTATAGTGAGTTGATTTAAACGACTGATCGATTGTACTTGTATGGCTATTTTGATTCGAAGAAAACCTGCCTTTATTTATTTATTTTTTTTAATGTAGGGTTCATTTGTTGGTATCTAGAAAAAATTTGCCTGTGTCTAAACCTGAATATTTTTCCCAGCAAAATTTTCATTTTTCTAAATGAGTGGCAAACCTTATTGAGTTTCATGCTATATTTAAATTTAATGACATGATACACGTGCGATATAGCTTCCAATTGTGCTCTGGATAAAAAAACTTCTGTTTCACTAAATCTGATTTATTTGTTGTCTTCTCGTTATTTTATTTAAACGTGGGCTTGCTGCACGTATTGACAATGAATTTTTGATAAATTGCTTCAATGAAATCTTGTAGTACAAAACAGTTTGTTAAAACGAGACGGAAAGTCAATTTCTTTCTTTGATTTTGAGCAATTTGTCTTGTGTTTTATGTATTTTTAAATAACCAATCCATTGCAATAATATTAAATGTCTTTTATTTTATCAAAGATAATTGTGAACTCAAGTAAACGCACATTGAATATAGAAGAGTTGAGTTTTTTGGTTAAAAAAAATTAAAATAAAAACGGTAAATGTGTCATACTGTAACTTGCACTGTGTTACACAAATTAATACTTTTCACTGTGTACACTAGTTAATATTTTTTGTGCATTTACCGTTTTTTCCGTAAAAGCTCAACCCTTTTTGAATAGCAGCAACAGTATTTGGCCATAATTTGATTAAAGATTTTAAGAGAATGGAAAATGTAAAACATAGAATAAATAGGTTTGATATACTGGCATGCGTTATGTAGTGAGGAAAAAATTAGTAGGTTAAGAACTTACAATAAATAACAAAATGAAAAAATAAAAAAGAAGAAGTGGTGACTTAATAAAAATGTTTAAAGTATCAAATGTAACTGATTATATTATATTTCAAGAGAACTTGCGACACGATATGTTCAGAAAGCATCATAATAAAAGACTTTATTGACAAATTGCTAAAAAAAGATCAAAGTATTATTATTAAACAAATAAAATGGTAGACAAATAAAAACAACTGGAATTTATTAACACAAGAAGCAGTCAATTCTGCAGACAAAAATACGTTAAAAAATAGAATAGACTTTTATTAGCAAATAATATTAACATTATTTTTACGAAATATTACGGTTTAGGCTATTGTAGTCAAGCACTATGTAGTTTTAACTCACCGAGCTAAAATAGCTTGTACACCGTTTTTTATATTATCATTATAAACTTAAATTTTAGGATGTTTAGTGCGCGGACAAACTTTTCTTCCACCAACGCATTACCTTTGCTCCCCCTCAACCCACAACAGTAAACATTTTTTTGTTTTGTTTTAGGTGCTTCAAGAAGTCCTCATGGTCTTATCACAAAGCACCACGAAAGAGCATTTAAAAGGAAGTCACACCTCTTCCCTTACTGATGTTATAAATATCCCGAGAGACGGCGTTGAACCACGGATCTCTTCTAAGGCAAGAGCGTTAACTACCGCGCTACGCCTATGTCAATCAGCTACTGTTTGCATATCGCGACTTGAGGTTGCGATATCACATCAAAGAAACGCATTTTTTTCAACTTATTACTAATCTGAATCGGATTAGCTAAGTTAAAACGAAGTTATTAGCTACAATGGGAACGACAATTTCAATAAGTATTTAACTTAAATGCGTAATCAAGTGGAAGGAAAGAGTTTTCAATCAATAAAACGAAAATAGTTAAATAACTTTGTTGATAATCTAAAACAGAATAAACTCTTTGGAAACTTTTAGTACTGGATTAGGAATGCATAACCCTTTAAATAGGAAACTTCCTAGACCAAGCTTGATTTCTTGTTTAAAAAAATTTGTTAAAATTGTTGATTAAATTACTTTTATTAACATTTTTTATTAATTATTTTTTTATATTGAATTACTTCAAAATTTCGTTACATTATTGAAAAAAATGTCGTTAATTGTTTCTTTTTTTTTTTTTAAAGAGCATATAATATTTTGCAATTATTATTTTTTTTTTTTTTTGCCAGCTGATAACGCAAAATTATTGCCAGACGATAACGTCCAGAGTTAGAGAATTATTGTCAGCCGATAACCTCCAGAGTTAGAGAACTATTGCCAGCTGATAACATTCAGAATTAAAAAGTTATTGCCAGCTGACAGTTTTCAGAACTTTGAAAAATATTTTTCAAAAGAAGATCACATATTGTTTCATTATATATTTCAATACGCATTTGATGCATGAAGAACAATTGCACTAAAGTATAAATTCCAAGTCCTTTCGCTCCTCCTCTTTCTGAAATTTAAAAAACAACAATAAAATGAAAATAAATATAATAAGTAAAAAAGATTTTAAAAAATATTAACTTCTCATAAATTATTTAAATTTTGATAAAAAATAATAGATCAAAAATAGTAGATCAAAAAATTTTTTTATATAAAAAATTTTTTTGTTTAACTTTGAATTATGTTTAACTATTTCAGTATCAAATATCATATAAACATTTTTTAATAGAGCAATATTAAATTATTGCTAACGTGAAATTACTGACACATGTATATGCGTGTCTAACCATAAGATTATATTTAGAATAATTACATTCAATCAGTTGCCCGAGTTTCTTATTTATTACGTTCGCTTAAATATCTATAGTTACATACATATACGTGCATATCCTTCGACAAATAATAAAACAAATATATCGGAAATTTTAAAATTATTTTATCGTTGAATGTGTGATTTGCGTGGTCGTTTTTATAAAAGTTTTATGTACACTATATCTTTTTTATATATAACAAATTATTATTACAAAAAATATATACAAATTATATATATATATATATATATATATATATATATATATATATATATATATATATATATATATATATATATATATATATATATATATATATATATAACACGTTTATGTGTCCTCTAAATTTTCACTAGATTTCTCTTTTAAAACCGAATCCGTTCGCGAAGATACAGTTTCTCTAGAAATTAATCTTATCCGCGCTTCAGAATTAGATCGCTCTCGCTTAGCATAATAGGATTTTGCAAAGTAAATAAACGGATTTAGAAAATGGTTTAATGTCACAAGCAAGCTTGATATCGGATGAGAGAGCATATTCTGCAAATATCCAAGTGTTATTGGCAGGTGACAAATAAGAAAGCAACACCCTATTAGCAAACAAAACATAGTAGTCTTTCGATCACGCAACTGTTTGCGCATTTCTTCTGGTAGCAATTGAGCAAGTCTCTTTTCTCTAGCAAATAAAGCACACGCCAAAAAAAAATAAATCATAAAAACAGACACACAAGCAAATATTAACACACTGGAAAAGTAAAAATATGCTGACTGCGTTTTTTTAGATTTGCCAATGAAAATCCCAATGATAGTTGAAATTAATATGGCGGTTGTCCAAACAAAACTTATAGTGAACGTTTTACATTTTGCTGTTGTAAATATTGAATATTTCATTGGTAGAACAACAGCAACTAACCTTTCAATAGCTATAGAAATTACGTGAAAGTTGGATACAATTATAAAAAAGAGAAACAATGTCTCTGTAACTAACGCTTCAGGATCGTTCATTTTTGGGGCTACTTTCTGTACCTGGGTAACATCGGATATCAACATTATTGCACCTTCAATGAAGTCGGACACGGAGAGGCTAAATAACAAATACTCAATTCTATCAAGCCTTCGCCAGTTTTTAAGAAGCAATATCAATTCAAAAGCATTTGCTAAAATAACAACTACATCCAGACCAATACTAGCAAACATCCATGGTTTTTGATCCATCGAGATTTTTGATCATCGATAATTAGATATTTATAAAAAGCCCATAAAAGTTTTCATGTGCGGAAGTAGAAAGCAAAAAGATTGCGCTAATATTAGTCGTTCTCGAAGATTTGTGTACTCTTTCGTTGAGTTTAATTTTATTTATTGCGTTTTGAACAGCGCAAAAATTAAAAGTTTTTATATAAAATTTTCAGTCAAATCTCATTCTTTAAAAATACCAAGCTGTTCTTTAAAACTTCGAAAGTCTTGTATAACCGTCATTTAAAAAAGCATCAATCATGAGTATAATACTTTCGTAGTAAGTCGAGAGCTGAAGTGTATACTTTATCTGTTTATTTTTTCTCTGTTGTTGTGTTTTGTGTCGCTCTCTTTATATAAATCAAACACCACGTGCATCAAAAAAACTACAGAGAAGAAGAATGAAAACAATATTTCTTATATACGTGTGATTTTTGTTCCTAAGATAAACTAGTGAAAATAATATATATATATATATATATATATATATATATATATATATATATATATATATATATATATATATATATATATATATATATATATATATATATATATATATATATATATATATATATATATGTATATAGTATAGCATTAGTATATATAACATATAGTTATTTTTCTATATAAAAAACATATATAATTATATTTATATTAATAAATAAGTGTTTAAATATAATTTAAAAGTAAAAAAGAAGTTTAGTAAAAAGAAATTCAAGCAGAACGAAAAAGGTTTATGCGCTACAAAAAAAACTCGGAAAAATAAGTTTAACTTCTACATTTTTGATTAACTCAAGTGAAACATTTATATAATGTACATCAACGCAAGCGCTGCGATTACTACTTTATACTCAATGTACTTAATCGTAGGTTATAAACGTTTAAAACGAAATCAACTTCGGTACTGCCAGATTTCGGTATTATCTTCTTTACAATTTGTCAAGTTGTTAGTTCAAATAGACGCTTACTTTAAGTCCGCATTTACCTAATCAGATAAACTTTAAGGTTTATTCAACTTTAAGATATTTAAATACAAATACTATAATGAACATGTTTTAATCCATTTACAATAATTAGCAATGTTTTAGAAAACGAAGCCAATAATATTTTTTGAAAAATCTTTTAAGCGGCTTCTTTATTACTGACCTGACCTAAGTACCCACGCACTCGCGTTTAAAAAAAGCGTGACTAAGTTTTTAAAAGTATTAAATTGCCAAAAAAAATCTTTTAAATTTAGAAAAATATTGTTTATTTGTTTTTATTTAAATTCTAAAAAGAAATTTTTTTTAACATCTCGATAAACTATTTTGGCGCCCATCCTATTTACCCGTCTACGTATAACTCTATAAAAATAAATAGCAGATAAAAATAAATTTCGCGTTTACTTACTTTGATTTAAAGTTCGACGCGTTTCGGTAATAACTAAAACTTTTAAAAACACAATACTTTATATACGATTAAAATGTTTTTAAAAACACAATACTTTATAGTAGTTTAGCTCTTCACGAACTAAAATAGTTTTATACCCAAATTTATAGAATTTATCTGCTAGATAAGGTAATAATATATAAGTAGGTTATCAATTAGGCATAAGTTTAATTTTTTGCCAAGAGATATCTTAAGAAGATAAAAACTGTTAAAAAAGAATTGATGTAACTAAACCAAAAGCAAAGGAATACATTAAATATTAATGTATTTAATATTATAAAACAATCACAGCATTTGCTGTCATGGCACGCAGCACCACAGGGTTAGGCAGCCGTAGCCCTCCGCAGATTAAAAGCAATCTAATTTTTATTTAATTTATTAAAGTATTACAAAATATTATGCGTTTGTTTGACAAAATAACGCGTGTTTGAATATAACACTTCTTTAATTCATATTTTAAGGTAACTCGTATTTTTTTAAAGCGTATATTGGTTGAAATCAAACAATAAATATTAATGAAGCGTGTTAAAAATGAACTACCATAATACTACATAGGTAGTATTAAGAAGTTAAGAAGTGATTTTGAAGTTAAGAAGTGATTTTGGCTACTTTCAACGTATCTTATACTTGACGAATTTTTGATATTTTCCTTGGAAAGTAACAGAATTTAATATAATAATTATTGGCAGTTTGCAACAAATTTCATATGATTTTGGCTATATTCTTTGAAAACTTACCGATTTTTTAAAAGCATTTTGGCTGCGTTTACAAAAAATGCCAAATGTCGAATATAGATTAAAAATAAATATCTCTTGTCACAATGTAAACCATATTGCACACGCTTTTAAATTTATTTAGGACACTTTTTTAGTCATCTATAAGGATAGAAATTTTGACAATTTAAGTGGTAAGCAAATATTTCAAAAGTGTGTTCACGGAGAAATAAGTAAATTGTAAAGAACGTGGTAGTAATATTGTTTGGTTTAAATGCACTAAATTCTTTAGATAGACATTTGTGGTGCAAAAATGTGTATGCAGAGAAGAATCCCTATGAAATTGGAGGAAGTTTAACTACTTAGGTCGAGCAAAAGAACATAAATGTACATATCTATATATAAAACACGGTCGGCAATCCTTGGCTTTTTAATATAAAAAAGAAAAAAAATTTCCTTAATAGAAGGGAGAGTTTTACTAATAAGTACTTGGAAATAATTTTAATAGGTAAAAGGCTTGCTTTCTAAAGCGCTAACTCAAAGTCGAACGATAAGATAACATAGAGTTTATTTTTATTACCTTTGGAGGTTACCTTTGGAACTACCATAACTACGAATAAATGTAGGGGGGGGGGGGGGAGAATTTTTAAAACTAAAATTCACCCGACAGAAATGTGTAAAATACCCGACAACCCAACTATATTCGTCAAAAAACCAATATAACTTGAAAATCACCTTCTTTAAAACAATTATTCCCCATCACCACCCCACCCCTCCACCCCTCTGCAGAGTAAAATATATTACGCGTCCAATTGGTGTAGAACATATATTCAGCTAAATAAACAGTTCCAGAACGAAAATTTTTTTAAGACTTTTACGAGTGGTAAAGTTTTTTTTGTAACAAAAACAGGAAAAAAAGGAAATCAAATTAAGTATATTTTGAGAAAAAGGATGTACATCTCAAGGATATTTTCAAATAGCTCAAGTTTTAGTTTCAAGTACTAATAGTTAAAAAAGTACAATAACAATGTTCAACCCAGTTTAAAAAAAAAAATTCAATTAAAAAAAAAAATTCTAAAATAAATAGCTATAAAAAATAAGCAGAAACAATAAAATAAATAATAAAAAATTTAAAAAAATTTAGGATTAGTCTAAAATTATAGGATAAGTCGTTTATAAAATTTTAAGGTTAATGTCAGGGATATTGAGAGTAAGTCTGATATAGGAGATTTAGGGTAAGTCTGGGATAGAGAGTAACACGGAAGTAGAAACCATCCCCATCCTCACCCCATCCCCATACAACTTTTTCCATTCATACCCTATCTCCATCAAATTTGTTCAAAAATTAAATTTTAATTTTAATGAAATTTAAATGAACAAGGTTTTTGGTCAGGACGGTAATTTAGTGCGTTTGTTGTATAAAAAAATAAATATTGAAATGATTTCTGCAGAGACTTCTGAGCATATGGTGGCAATCACTTTTCTATTTTAGAAAAAGTCGCCATACTTACTTAATTGAAGTGTGTTGTAATTTAATAATCAATCCTACTACTACTGCTTGTGTCTACAGCTTGTTTTATATAACTGATGTTTTATTTATTATTAATTATTCTTATTTGCATTCATGATTTTTTTTGCTAAAAAATCATTGAATGCAAATAAGAACAATTAATAATAAATACTTAAAATTGAAATGAAGTATCTACCTAAAGATGAATAAAATAACAAAGGAAAAAATAACAATTGATTTTTAAAAAAAAAAATCTCAGAAAACAACAACGAAATAAGAAATATTTAACATACCTTTAATAGCACTTTTGCTTTTGTAATTTATTTTTTCATTGATTTCATAGTTGTTTTTTTTTGTTATTTTTTTTGTTTGTATTTCCATTATTGTACTTTAATGTTATTTTGTAATAAAAAAAATTTTTTTATAACATATTTCTAAATTTATTTTTTTTGTGGTGTAATTTTTTATTTTTAAGACCCATTGTATTTGGAGTGATTTAATTTTTTTGTTGTTGCTGTTGTTTTTCGTTGCTACGTTTTTACTTGTGAATAATATTTGTTAGAAGATTTTTTTACTTGCCTTTTTTTAAATGTAACATTGGTACTCGTATGACTATATACTTAACTACCTAATGCATGCGTATAAACGAAGAGCAATGTAAGTTAAATGGATGGTCAGATGGCAATAAAGCACGCAAAAACACATTCGATCAAAAGTGCAGCATTTTTTAATGGTATTTCTAAGTTTTAGAAAAAATAGTTATTCTGCACCTACTCCATCTATTTTTGTTTAAGAAAGCAAAATACAATTAAACATGTAAAATTTATGAAAACAAAAGGGTTTTATTTATAAACAATTATAATAATTATAAACTTTATTGAGATTTTATTGAAGTTTTTTGAGATTTGCGTTGTTTAGCAACGAATTTTTGCAGAGGAGTGAGATCTAAAACATAGTTTTAAAACATAGTAAAGACATTAACATGATGGCAGATTACAATAAGTTAAAAAGATTTTTGAACAAGATTAATGGTCTTTCCATATAGAAATCTGAGGTCATATTTTAGATAACAAGGTGTAAAAAGAGAACAAGTAAGAAATTAGTTTAATTTATTTCAATCAAAAATGAAGTATTTAACAAACCAGGGTTAAAATACTGCAATGAAACTGGTTTTATAACTAAATAATTTTCCTCCTTTTTACCTTTTCAAGTAATTGGAGAAAAAGGCTCATTTTTTATGTCAGTAACATCAGCTAGGAGAAACAATCTCAATACTTACCTGCTGCAATAATAAAAGTTTACTTTTATAAACAGTATTGTGAAACTTTTACAAAAATATAATGGAAGGAAAAAAGAACTTTGAGAATGCAACTTGGAGCATTTTTTATGTTGGAAAATTAGCATATGTTACTTGTGATCTTTTTTCAAAGTCAAAAAACCGTAAAACTATCTTATTATACTAGACGATAGCTTCTCCCTAATACTTCTCCCTAACACTTCTTTAGTTTCTGCATTGAACAGTCTTCAAAATAGCATAACAATATTATTTTTAAGTCATTGTCTGCTATTTTTAAATCATTGTCTGCTATGTAGAGTTAGATTTAAATATTTTAAAAATTACTTTAATCAATGTTCGAGCCATTTCTTAAAAAAATATCGTGAAAGTTAAGTAAACAGGTTTCGTATTTGGAAAACTGACAGCATATGTTTAGAGGAAAATCAGCCACATACAGTTTAGCCTCTCAAGCTCTTAAATCAACTTGTTAGGTATTTGTAATATGCATATATTAATTCAAGCTCAAATGATGAGAAAAAAAACCACTATCCCGCCAAAGTATTTCTGGGCAGATGTGTAAAATATTTTACTGTAACAAATAAAAACGTCGACTCAAGTTCTTTTAAACAAATAAAAAGCTTGTCCAAAGTTCTTTTAAATAAATAAAAACCATGTCTCAAGATCTTTTAAAGTTAAGGTAACATCAACTACAAAAATTTTACCTATATCAAATTGGAAAAGTAAAACGGTAAGGCAAAAACTTCATGCTACAGAGTCGACTTGATTGCAACACATAGAACATTCAAGATCTAGATAATTACATTGAAAGATAAAAAAAAAACTTTGTTGTATCAAGTCATAAAACAAATAATATTTATGAGCAACACATAGAAACTTATTCGTTTGTCAATAAAGATAACGTTCGTATTTAATGTTTTAAAAACTTTCATAAATCAAAACAACAAAAATTAAATCCAGTACTTTTTACGCGAACGCTGATGTCACATGTTGTGTGCTGAAGTATCTTATACAAGTTATATTGCTTTTGAATTTTACTTTTGAATTTTAATATACTGCTTTCATATTAACTATTTTATAATTATATTTTTTTTTTCATTGTTAATATTTGCTTTAAAAAAAAAATTAAAATTAACCACTTATTGTTATACATAAAATATATCCTACTGGTCGGAAAGTTCGTCACAACTTCGCTCCTACTGTGGAACGTCAGAAAACGTCACAAGCATTTTCTTTAAAAATTCTCACTACATTTTATATAAATTTTGAACACACATGTCAACTAGATTAGGATTTACAGAGAATGTTATTATTAATAATAAACCTTGGTTTGATTAAGACTTGATTAACAAACCTTGGTTTGATTAAACCTTGATTAAAAAACCTTGGTTTGATTAAACCTTGATTAGTTTTTGTTGATTTAATCTTCAGTTTTATAAATGAAATTTTACACTGCTTTTTTTTTAGAAGTTTTCATTTTATTTTTACTTTAAATTTTATTCTTCTCCATTCAATTTTTAAAATTACTTTTTTTAATTGAAATTTTTTTAGTTTAATTGAAAAGTAGTTAAATAAATAAATTTTAAAAACAAACAAATAACTTATTTTTCTTCTTGAGTTTCAATTCCATCCTCTTGAGTTCGAATAACATTAATACTAACATTAATTGTACAAGAGTCAATTACTTTCGTAATAATATTAGTTCTGGGAAGTAGCAATTTTTCACAACTTGGCAATCTCCTCTAAAAGTTCAAATCAATCTAAATTAAAAGCAGACTTTTGATTTTCGGGAAACTATTATACAGATTGGTTATTCTTTTTAACATGTTTTTAAACCTACATAACTATGTGTCTGTTCATCAATAAACTTTTAATTTGTTATACACTATAGAGATAAAAATGGATTTTTACTGAAGTATGGCAACCTCTCCCAAACTTGCCCTGTAAAAATATATAAACACAAAATAACATAAAAATCATCTTTACAAAATAACGCATATATACATATATATATATATATATATATATATATATATATATATATATATATATATATATATATATATATATATATATATATAGATATATATATATATATATATATATATATATATATATATATATACCAAAAATACGATAAAATAATATATATACACAAAATAACTCCCAAACTTGCCCTGTAAAAATATATATACACAAAATAACATAAAAATCATATTTACAAAATAACGCATATACATATATATATATATATATATATATATATATATATATATATATATATATATATATATATATATATATATATATATATATATATATATATATATACCAAAAATACCATAAAATAATATATATACACAAAATAACATAAAAAAGCTAGAACCGGTAGCATATTTACATACTCCACAAGGCGATAGCACACATGCGCCCGCGCACGATTTTTCGTACTTTTTTATAAAGAAACATATTTTTAAATTACGTACTATATACTATACTTTATTTACCTTTGTGTTTACATTTGAAGTGTCGCTTTATAAATGTATAGTAATCAAAGAACACGTAAGTATATTAGAATAACATTTTTTTAATTAAAGTACACAACTATACAAAGATCGTGAGGGTTTATTTTAAAAGAAAAGTTGAATGTAATTAATGCCCTTCTCCATGACTTTTGGCGTTTGCTCTATCTTGGGATATATTTAAAGCCAAATTTCGTGGACGTTTTTGTGGTTTGTTCTTTTTTATACACTTAAGTGGACGACCACAGCGTTTCAAATTTTTTTTTTGTTTTAGTAATATAGTCAGAAAGAAAACAATATATAGGTACAGTAAGTACTTCTTCAAAAATTTAAAAATATGTTTCTTTATAAAAAAGTACGAAAAATCGTGCGCGGGCGCATGTGTGCTATCGCCTTGTGGAGTATGTAAATATGCGAACCGGTATTCTTTAAACTTTGTATACATATTAAAAATCATAAACGCTCTTCATATATGAGTTTAACTATTTATTATTTGCAATTACTAACCATGTTTTGTTTGCAAAAAAAAAATATTTTCCCAAAATTAAGGTCTTTCATCCATAAGCATTGAAAAAAGTTTCTTAATCCGTTAGTTTCTTAATCAATGTTAGGGCTAGAGTCAGCATGACCTGTCTGTAGCATCAGCATAGGTGTTTTAATATATAAAAGTTAAGAATAAATCTTCCAAGATTCTTAACTTTTTCATTATCCCTAAGATTGCGCAACTTAAAAGATCATGATTTATCTTTAAATTGTTTTTACTTTTTATTTGCCTTATTAGTAATCTGAATAATCTGATAATCGTTCAATTTCTGAATCGTTCTCGTCTTAACAGCAAGTTTCCTCCGTACGTTTTCCTTCTTTATAGATGAAAAATTTAAATAAGAAAACTCTAATTTGAGACAAACACCCCTTGATCTAAAAACTGGAACAAAAATTCGCCCCCCAGTAAGCTCAAAAATATACTCTCCAGTTGCAGAGATTTTTTTTCCTTAAATAAGATCATAATTTTCAATTAAATTTCAAATTTAATAAAAATGGATGTATGTATGGCTCTCAAACGGCTATATAAAGTTTAGAATCCCATCGCTTTTTGAACGTTAAACGTTTTAACGTTGTTGAAAAGCGCCAAAAAAAATATACGGTTTTTATTTCGTTTTTAAAGGTTCAGGGCAATCTACTAAAAAGAATGATTTTTAAAAATCTTTACATAAGTTAAACAAATCTTTTAAAAGAAGCAGCGCAAATTTCATTTATAAAACTGAAAATCAAATTATTAAAAAGTAATCCAGGTTTGTTATTTATGACAACATTCTTATTACGCCGATTTCTATAGGGGAAGTTGGGGCACAGTGGATCGGATTTCTTTATTTTTTAAAATAAGCAAAAGTTAAAATATGTATTTTTTTTATCCAGGCGAAAGAATTGAGATATATGTCATTCATGATAATAAATCACTAAAACCCAAATATTTATTATCTAACAGCTCACAAAAAGGTTTAAAGTGAGTTTTGTTACGTTATTCACTATGCTCCAGTTCTGGGGTATAGTGAACCGATGAACCCATCTGTGAATTAATAATAGTGAATAGAGGCAAATAACTATGAGGCTTAGGGAGTAAAGACACTGTACACTATAGTTTTGGAATACTTTTATTTTTTAGATTAGTATAAAATCGAAAAGATAGATATTTTGAAAATTGAGAAGAAAAAAATTTTTATTGATAACAGAACTTATAAAAGTATTAAAAAATTATTCAAATATTGTTATTCAAAACTTAAAACTAATAAATTCATTTTCATGTAGTTTGTTTGTTAAAAATACATGAATTTCATCAACCTATTCACTGTACCCCGATTCACTGTGCCCCTCCATATTAAATTAAGCTTAAAACTAATTTCTTGGGACATGAGTGTTGTTAAAAGAAAAGCTAAACTTCTAAGCATAAATATCAATAATCCGAATGAAAAACTTCAACTTTTAAAATTATTTCAACCATGATCTCCATTACAAATATAAGGAAGGTAAGAAAATTTATTTTAGTTAGCTAAAATTACCTACCAAAAACCGGTAGTCAAAAAAATTTGTGGTAACAACTATAAATAAAGATGGCCGATGAGCACATAAAATGATTACATTGTTAAGATGAACAAAATTCTTATCTTTGATAAATGCCTCTTATTCACTGTGCCCCTCTATCCACTGTACTCCAACTTCCCCTAATACAACTTAATTTAAAAAGCTTTATTTTTTGTTGATAATTGCAATGAAATATAAATAAAACAAGTTTAAATCAATACACTTAACGTAATAAATAAAACAAGTTTAAATTAACACATTTAACGTTATAGATAGTAAATCATAATAGACATAAAAATCAGAAAAATAAAAATTTTAAAAAATTTAAAATTTTCAATTATATTTGACGCAACAAAGTTAAAAAAAAATAAAGCAATAAATATTTTTTTTTTTTCAGAGAAACGTGATTTTTTCGCAGAAGAGGGAAAAAAGTGTTCTTATAATTCCAATAAAGTAAAAACAATATCATTACCGTAAAGCGGAGATTCCGAACTACGGAAATACTGTAACTAGCTTTTGTTGATGGACAAACTTTCTTCATGTTTTAAAAAAATGTCTTTTAGAAGATGTCTTTTAGCTTTTTCCTAGCCACAGTAAGTCAATAATTACGAATGGGAAAGTACTGACATAATTTCATTTAAAATTTTCCGGGATGACTATAATTTTTATGGATTGTGGTTACTTGAATTTTTTTTTTTGATTTATTTTATTAAATGATACAGCATAGATTATGTATTATTTATTCAGAAAGCTGAATTAAATATGGTCTTAAATATTTTTAATGTTTGCTTAAAAAAACATTTTATAAAATGTAATAATAACTAATTTAACTCAAAAGACAATGAAACAAATCTTTAAAAATCTTAAAAAACGTTCTTAAGTATAAAAAAAAAAAAAATATTGCTATTTAAAATTCAATAACATTCTCAATGCATCTTGCCACAAAATAAAAGTTATTTAATTTCATGAATAACTATATAAACAGCTATGAATATTTATACACCAAATATAAATGATGTAAATACACCATTGTAAACTCGCGGTCAAGAACCCATTGAAAGTGTTTAAATTATGAAAAAGAAATCCTTAAAGGTTATATGGGATTATATAATTTATCAAAGTTTGAATTTTTTCCTACTATGTGAAATATAAACGGGAAAACGGGAAAAATGGCGAATGGGAATATCTGTTCTTTTCATATAATAGCAAAACAAAAAAATTTTAAAACGGTTGGAAACATAACTGTTTATTTTAATTTACAATATTTTTTTACGAAATTTAAAATCTGTCGACAAATTTAAATATAGTTTAAGATTGTGAAATTGAAAATTTTACTACATCAGTTCTTTCACGTTTGGGCAGAAGGGGCAAGCGTTTTAGGGTTATTTTGTTCCCAGACTTCCGTTATCCCAAATTTTAACAAAGCCTCCTCATTTGGCATAGGTATGAACATACTTAAGTCTGGAGTTTGCATAATGTGTGAAAGTTTCCTATCTGAAACATCAAAAAATCCAGCGGGTGCCTATATTAGAATTATTAACTTCAATCTCAGATAATTAACAAAAAAGTTTAACAAATAACGCATGTTTACATTTCAAATAACAATATTCATTTCAAATTAACAAAATCTTTTTGATAAATATTTTTTTAAATCTGTTTTCGATTTTCTCGAACAACCAGCATAACGTTTTGTCTCTGATTCTCAGAGTGTGAAGTGTTCACAAACTTTTGTATAAGTCCAGTATTTCTTTCAGAACAATTATTTGTGACACTGAGGTTTTTAATAGAAAGCACAAACTTTTTGTGCGAGGGAATCAAGTTGAAAGCTTCGTTATTTTGGCATGCTTCCAACCAAACCTTTATTTCCTTCAAGTCGAAAGTCACAAAAAAAAGCTTTAATGATGAAAACTACCAGAAACTAATGGCAAGAACTTCAGCTTTCACAGGTAACAAGAAGCTTTCACAAATAACACGAAGCTTTCACAGGTAACAAGTTCACAAAGCTTAGTATTTTCATCTACAAAAACAGGAAGTGGTTCCTTTTCAATAATTTTACTAATGTTAGGAAAGAGTGAGATTTTAAACTATTTAAAAATAAACTTTCTACATTCTTACCTCATACTTCCTGTCATTCCTCTTTTACGATTTTTGCTACTTTGAATTAAAGTCATTCATTACTGAATGTTCAGCAAAACTGGATTTTAAAAATCCTGGAGCATAAAATATAACAATTATTAGACAAACTCTAGAGACTAGAATCTGCTGGTTTTGATTTAAGTAGTTTGTAACCGGCGATATCAATTTCAAAGCCATGTGATGCATCTATCATGAATATAACTTCATGAAAGACACCTGATTGGTGAATCCTAAAGTTTTTTAGCTTGTCAGACTGAATATTAAGATAGAAAGCTAAGTATTCCATAAGATGCCTATAATTTTTTGGGGGGAAAATCTCAAGAAAATTTCAAGACCAAATTTAATATTTAATAATAAGTATTTAATAATTCCGGGAACAAGTTATGTTATATTTTCATAAAATTTTTTAAAACTTGAAGTGACACCACTAGTAGATAAAACAACCGAGTAAAATTTTCCCATTGCTTCTTAATTTTGAGTAAAAGGCCATTCGTGGACCCTTGGTGTTATATCCAGTTACTGATTTGTAAATATGTTAAATATTTGCTTCATGTTGCCGACATAATAGCCACAATAAAAGTTTCTGAAATTCTTGCCAGTATTATAATTGCATCCTTTATCCTACCAGTGTTAGTTGCTGTAGTATCAACTCACACAGCAAATACAAGGTCTGAAACTTTAAAATATTCGAATAAATTTTGAATTACAAAATCCTGATACTTCACCTGTGTCACTTTGAAAAACTCCTAAGAGAAGATCGTCCTTGCGTTGAAATTCAGAACTAATAACAGACTGAGCAATTCCATCTCTTGTAACTGTTTTTTGGATTTTCTTATACAAATGAGTAACTAAGTCGTCATCAAAGTGAAGGACAAGATTTTTTTCTCTCAGTTCCTCAATATAATTCGGTCTAATTTCAATTGAAAAGGATCGAATCGGATCAAGGTATGAGTGGTGCATTGTTTATTGTATTTTTTAAGTCTTGTTTTATATTTTTGCTGATATTCCATTCTCATCAGAATTATAACTTTTATTACCTATCATTAATGCAAGGTTCGAAACAATAATAACTAAAAAAAATTAAAGTAAAAAAGTACATTGACAAAGTACAGCTTATTCTATAAAGTAATTTTAACAAGCATGTAACAGTTTATACAATTTAGCTTTTTCATAAAAAAATTACCTGATTCAGATATCAATATTATCTCATTTAAATAAATTCCATCAGCATTTTTTAATTGAGATTTCTAAATCTTCAAAATCTAAGGAACTGCAGTTCTCATCATTATGATATTGTCTCCATTGGCCTTTATTGACATTTTTTTCTTCCAATCTGTATACCAACGGTATCTCTCTTGTCTATGTTCAATCTTTGCTTCAAGTTCTTTATCTATATGCCCGGTTAAGATGTTTTTTTTCTGATCTTCAAAAATCATATCTTGACTGAGTTGTTCTTCAATGTTGGGTTTTCCAATTTCAAAAAGAGTCTCCATGATCGAAATTCTTTAACTAACACTTCTTTAGTGTCCTATTTTCAAACAAGGAACTTTGGTCATGGATACCCATTTTTCGTAAACTTTTACAAATTTTGATATATTTTATTCTTTCTAATAATATACTTTTTTAAATCAATGGACTCCCATTTATTTATTATCTAAGAATAAGAATCTATCTAAGAAGACACAACTCTCCATTTTTCTGATAGCATGGTGTTTTTCCTTCATGTTAAAACTTGATCCCATAGGACAAGAAAAATTATATTTCATAAATACTTTTGAATTGTTTTGATCTACTGCTAATTAAATAATGATATGTCTAGAAAGTAATCCATTAGTTGGAAGCTAATTCTGAGTTAAAAAAGATATAGGAGATTTAAGAAGATAAAGGGATCTCTTACAACTGACATTCAGATGTCTAATATGTTTTGCCTTCTTTTCAATAATTGATTGCATCTTTGTCTACACACTAAAAAAAAAAGGTAGAAATTTCTACCTTAGGGTAGGATATGTGATATACCCTTAGTAAGGTATAATTTTCTACCTTTTAAGGTAGAAAATTATATTAAAAACAATTATATGTCATACAATTTTCTAACTTAAAGGTATAATTTTCTACCTTATAAGGTAGAAAATTATACCTTACTAAGGGTATATCACATATCCTACCTTAACTAAAAATTTCTACCTTTAATTTTTAGTGTGTATGGTGTATGGTGGCAGTTACATAAATAATGTTTATTTTTTAGTTATATTTAAAATAAAGCATTAAATTTAATTGATGCCATTTTTAAATAATATGCTAAATAACATTTTCATGACCCATACCTGAAACTATATTTACCACGCCTTTTTCTACATACGCAATTTTCATTAGTAATTTTGTTAACAGTTCGAAAAATGTTCATAGCTGCCGTAAAACGTTTTGCAATGCAGAGTTATTCTATTCAATGAGTAAAAAACTAAACATTAAATTACATTTTACTTTTCAAAGTGATTTTTGCTGAAGTAAAAAAATATTGATAATGAATAAAGACAATTTTGAAATAATGGTTAACTGTAAAATCATCCGATTTCTACATCTAGCACTAACAGTGATGGATCCAGGATTTTTTGGTGTTTAAGATAGCTAACTTCCAGACATGGAGCTAACTCCAAGCATTATATGTTTATACTTATGTCAAATAATGAAACTTTTCAAAAAATTGCGATGATTGAAGGCGGGGAACGAAAAAACCCTTTGACTTCATACACAACACAAACGTGAGGGGCAGCAAGTTGATAAAATATTTTTTGTACTAGTCTCAACTAGACTTAAATTCATCTATAAAATTAAAGTTTCATTGAATGATCTCTCAGCAATCAAAAATTATGCATAATTTTATATGGTCATATGATCACATAAAATTTGTAATCCCCTCAAAATGAGGGGGGCTTAAACTTTATATGGTCATAATTTTTGAACGCTGAGAGATGATACTATGAAACTTAAAATTTATCCACAAAAATAAGTTTAGTTAAAAATAGTAAAAAAAATATTGTATCAACTTGGTGCCCCTCACGTTTGGGTTGGAGGAGGAGTGGATGAAGTCAAATGGCTTTTTCGTTCTCAGCCTCCAATCATCTTAATTTTTTACAAAGCTTAATTTATCTGAAATAAGTATAAACATACAAATTTTTAGAGTTTACTCCATGTCTGGAAGTTAGCTACCTCAAACACCAAAAAATCCTAGATCCTAGTCATTGTTCATATAGCTTTTGTGATGTATGTGAAATATTTTAGCAGAATGATATCTTGAGTTATTGTTCTGCCTAATATATCAATAATAATATATCAATGATTTTTTCATTAATAAAATAATATATTACTTATTATACTATTAATGTTGTAATATTATAAAGCACTACCATATATTATAAAGCACTACCACATATTATAAAACACTACCACATATTATGAAGCACTACCATATATTATAAAACACTACCACATATTATAAAGCACTACCACATATCATAAAGCACTACCACATATTATAAAGCACTACCACATATTATAAAACACTACCACATATTACAAAACACTACCACATATTATAAAGCACTATCTGGGATAAATCTTTTATAATAATATTATAAAGCATTACCAATTACTATTATTAAATGATATAATCATTTACAACACATCAGTGCAAACTATATCTGGAATAAATCTTTTATAACACCAAAAAATTCTGGATCTTAAATCCTGGATCCTAGTCTCTGAGTACTAGTGCTAGTCTTAATAAACCAAAACAAAAACAATTCTAATAATACTGAGGGGCGGAGAAAAGAATTATATGCAGTTTTAATTTTTTTTTCTGCAAAATAATTGTCACCCTAATATACATTTGTGTGTATGTATGTAAACTTTTAACTAACCTGTTTTGCTGTCTTCATAACCAACCAGTTTGTACATTTTATTAAGTTGAAAAACGAAGGACAAACAAAAAGAACTTTTATGTTATACAAAGAAGTATTTAACAATTGATGAAAAACTATTATAACAGTAATGAACTAAAAAAAAGGCTGAAAGAAATATTGCATAAACTTTAAACTGAATGTTTTGTTCAGCTCGAACAGACACTTTTAAAGAACTGGAAAAATAAAAAGAGAATTAAAAATGACAAAAATTACAATAACGTTTTTTAAGGAGCCTATTTATTTACACGAGAATAAAATATCAAAAATGTTTAACCACAAAGTAGAATAACTGAATTCCAAAATGTGTAATATACAAGAAGAAAATAAAACTTAAAGTTGAAGTGTGCCAACTGTAAAAAACAATGGAATTTATATCCAAAAAATATAAAAACCTGACGAAGATTCCATAGCTCTATTAATTAAAAAGTATAAAAAGAAAAAACAAATAATTTTTTTTTTTAAAAACTATACACATGAACATATATTCACTGGAATCAAGTTTTTACAACTTTTTAAGAAAAACTCAATCATTAGAATATAACAAGCACCCTAACGTACCTAACCTAAACACCTCAAAAAATCTAGTATTAAAAAAGTTTAGTTTCAAATCTTAGCGATTCTCTGCGACAAGACCAAACGGTCTTCGTTGAGTTTCCGTATTCTTTATTATTTTTTTACTTATTGATATACTCATTTGTATGTATTTTTTCTTTTTTATATACTATATAAAGATAAATAAGATATGTAAAATAAGGAACATAATTTAAAAAAAAAATTTCTAAAGATTGGTTTCTTGGTGTAAATATGCCCGGTGTCAAATTATTACTTTTTTCAAAGTAGTCTTGATCGATACTTTTATATTCAATTTTTTTTTTGGAGCCTGTTGTACTAATGTGGGAGGCGATATTATAGTGTTATTGTCTGCCATTATGGGTGGAATTTTAGCTTTTTGCGCATAAATTTCACAAGTTTCATTTTTTTTTAATTTGTTATTTGTTATCTTGCGTATGACTTAAGTTTTAAGAAGAAAGTTTATTGAATTTGTAACAATAGAATTTTAATAGTTAATAGCGCATTTAAGTGACAGCTGTTGTAGATTTTTTTAAAATTTCGCTATTTAATTTTTGAAGTTCCTCAAATTTCTCGGACAGTAAGCAAAGATCTTCCCGAATTTTTATATTATCTGATTACTGTGTCTTTATACGGCCATTGAGCTCTTTTAAAATTAATGCGATTGGTTTCCTTACTTTAAAATTTTTTAGAAAGAATTCAAACATTACTTAAAACTGATTAATAAAGTTACCGTGACAGCTAAAACGATTATTCTCAAGAGTAAAATTTGAATTAAAATTAAAATAATGAAAAAAAAAAAAGGTTTATATGATGACAAAATGAAGAACCATGTTGTTGTATTTGGTTCAAAAAAAATAAAGGATAAAACAAAGAAAATAGTTTTTAAAAAAGTTATAAAATTAGCTAATAAAATTAGATATTTTGCTGATTATATAATGATTAGTATTTTATAATAAATGGTTGTAAAAAACCTCGAGTTATGGTAGGGGTTAGAGTCAGGGTTAGATGTTTAAATGTAAGTAGGTAATGTATATGTTACTACTAATAAATTAACGTTGTGCCAATGTTAATTTATTATGGGGTCTATAAAAAATATTGTGTTAATTTATTATGGGGTCTATAAAAAATACTTTAAACAATTCCATGTCTGACCACCTTCTTTCTATTCAAGATAAGAATAATTAAAACAGATAAATCGTACTATTTTTCAATTTTCTTTTCTCTAGTGCAACCATAATTTGGAGGTTTAACAAAAATTAAAAAAAAAAAAAAAACCCATAAATTTTCGATGTTTAAATTCAAGGGTGTGTTGTTCTGCTGATATTAAAATGTCGTGCTGCAGTCCTAACCGGAAATCCATCCTTCATTATTGCTTCTGCAGCAAGAGTTACACTATCATTAGGTCACACTATCTACAGGTTTTGAACGCTTTTTACCATTATTATTCCTTTGCATCTAAAAAAATAGTTAAAAAAATCTCAAATATTTATAAAGTGAAATAAAACAAATTACACATTTTTAAAATGTGTAAAGGTAAATTTAATAACTACCAAGTTATTATCAAAATAAACAAAATTTATTTTGATCAAATACCCGAATGCCTATGAATTTAAAAAGTAAATATGTAATATTAAAATAATAACAGAACAAATACTTCTTTACTACTACTACTACTACTACTACTACTACTACTACTACTACTACTACTACTACTACTACTACTACTACTACTACTACTACTACTACTACTACTACTACTACTACTACTACTACTACTACTACTACTACTACTAATACTACTACTACTACTACTACTACTACTACTACTACTACTACTACTACTACTACTACTACTACTACTACTACTACTACTACTACTACTACTACTACTACTACTACTACTACTACTACTACTACTACTACTACTTCTACTACAACTACTACAACAATAACAACAACAACAACCATACTACTACTACAACTACTACTAAAATATGATAAAAATCACAGAGATTTAATATAAATATATCAAAAGCAAAAACATTTTAAGATAACAAAAGGTGTGTAGCAAACTTTACAACTCTCATAATTAAAATATAAATATCACGTTGGTATACATCACTGTAAAGTATCTAAAAAAAAAGAGATAATTATACAAAAATTAAGTACACAATTCGATTGAAACAATTATATAAATAACAAAATTGACTAAAAATTCTGAGCAAAATTAACAAACTGTGCGTGTGAAATGGTGTTCCCAAAACAGCCACGAAAATAAAAATTTCTTCGCTAATCGGAATTTAGCAATCTACTTCGTGATCAAACAAATTCTTTATCAGAGAAAGAAACATATGGCCCTAGATATAAGCAAACTATATGACCCTAGGTACAAGACTTGATAGTCTCATGCAAAACGTCATCTAATAACAAATCCGCATTGAGAGTAAAGTTATTAAACATCGCATTTAGTACTTAAGTAACAAACAATATTATCAACTAGAACCTATAGAAAAGCATTTCCTCTAAGATTGTAAAACAATATAAGATAAAACCAGCAAAACTTTACTTTAGACCATCAAAAAGCGTTTTCTTATTATAACTTGCCGTGGCAGCGCTCTCTGAGTATCAAAATAGGATTAAAAAATATTTTTTTTTAAACTAATCCCCTGACTGAGAAGCATAAATTAGAACATTTTAGATTTCAAATAAATTAGGGTGACCCTATGTACACGAACTTCCCCTAGTATTACTATAATTTGTATTAAATTTTTTTTTATCTTATATTATTATAATATATTATTGTTATTATTATTACTATTATTATTGTTATTATCATTATTATCGAAAATATTGTAAAAATGATTTACGTAAAATAAATAGCTAGTTGTGTTGTTATTTGCTGTTGCAACGTGAATGAAAATTTGAGCAAAATCGTTTAAATTTATATTCACGTAAAGTTAAGCAATTTACTTAAAAAACGCTAATTAATAAACGCTAAAGTAATTGCTCAGCTTAACGTGAATAAAAGTTTGACCAAAAATTGCTGAAGTTTTATTCATGTAAAGCAATTGGTCAGCTTTAATAAAAGCAATTACTTTTTTTTTCACCCGGCCTAATATTTCTCTAATAACTCATTTCTTGGGATTTTCTTTGAGAATTTCAACGTATACTTTCCGATACAGAAAATATAAGTAAAAATAAAATATTTAAAATGTGCATTGAATACAAGTCATTATAATCTCGACGGAATCCAAAAAACACAATTTATACGTCAATTTTAAAAATAGAAATAAAACAAATCTATTTAAAACAGGGTTGCTAGCACTTTCTACAGGTTAGATGTCAAAGTTTGGTTGTAAAAGGCCAAAATAATACCATTCTGCCCTGAAAAATTCCAAATTGTGAAAGCTACATTTTATGCTTTATTTCAAATTTTTATGGAAAGTTAGATTAAATTGTCTTTTTAACAACTCTTTTTAATCTACAATGTACTAAGGTAGAAAAAAGTCTTTCACATTAGGTATTACGACGATGGGGGAGTCTTGCACCCACTTTTTAAACAAATAGTAAAAATATATTTGAACTGTTTAGGGATTTTGCCGACTTAAAATGAAAAAAAGGTTTTCCAATTCCCCAATTTATCGACAGAAGTACAAAAAGGTCTCAATTTGCCGACTAATAGTACAAAAATTCAATAAATGAAAATTCATTGATTGGCAACACCCAATCGCGCCGGCTCTCTACAGGCCTCCAACCTTTTAGTAAAATTTTTCAACACATGATGACATAGTTGTGGTTCATTATGAGTAATTTGCTGAAAAATTTTTTCTTTCAGATGTTGAATGGTTTGAGGATTATTAGCGTAAACCTTGCTTTTCAAAAAAACCCCATAAAAAGAAAACTAATGGTGTTAACAATTAACAGTTCTTCTTTGAGAAATCATTCGATTATCAAATTTCTCTTTCAAATGATTGTTTGTTTCTGTTGCTGCATGAAGTGTTGCACCGTCCTGTTGAAACCACATATTCTGCACATTAATATGCTCCAACAAAAAGTTATTAACCATTGTTCGATAACGAGGACTATTCACAGTAACAGTGTGTCCAGTTTTATTTTCAAAGTCATATAGACCAATCAATCTACCAGATCAAAAACCACACCAAACAGATACTTTTTGTGGATGCAGCTATTTGTCCAATATTACTTGTGAATTTTCTTCACACTAAATTCGACAATTTTGTTTGTTTATATACCCACCAATTTTAAAACGAGCTTCATCACTAATCACTTTGTTAAAAAAATGATCATTTTCTTTTTTTCTGCAAGACCCCAATTAACAAATGGACGATGTAACCCATGATCAGTTAACACTAATTGTTATGTTAACTGTATTTTGTGAGCTTTTAGGTGGAGATCCTTATGCAAAATAATGATTAAAGTAAAAAATTGCAATGATTGGAGGATGATTCATTGCCCCCTCCACACCCTAAACGTGTCAGCAACAAGTTGATAAAATATTTTTTGTGCTATTCTCAACTAGACTTATATTTATCGGTAAATTTTAAGTTTCATAGTATTATCTCTCAGCGTTCAAAAATTATAACTATATAAAGTTTAAACCCTTCCTCAATTTGAGGGGGTTATAAATTTGATATGGTCATAGTCCAGAGACGTAATTAGGGAGGGGGGGGGCAGGGGGCTTAGGCCCCCGGGCGCCAAGTTTTGACAGGGCGCCAGCTTTCAGAATGCTAGAGTTTAAGAAAATTGTAAAGTATTCATTTTATATCATTTCACGAAAATTTTTTATATTATTATTATTATGTCAAAATCATAGACCTACTTATAAACTTACTAAATATCTCCGGTTTTTTCCTGCAAAATTTGGTCAGCAGAAGAAAATATCACTCAAAAGGCGATCAAATTAAACTTGCAAATTATACATAATTATGCGCCAATTATTCTTCCAAAAATGTTGATTTGATACTAAAAGTCACGTGTCAAAACAAATTATTTATCTATCATAAATAAACAATATATAGCATGTACCGATAGCGTAATGGATAAGCTTAACATTCGTGCGCCGGCGTTTCGAGGTCTACTCCTACGAGTAATCCAGATATAAATGATTTTTGAATAAATGATTTATAGTTTTTATTAATTAAATATTTGACCCTTATTTATTAATTAGTAAATAATATACTAGAAATAATTAAATGGTGGATTTTACCTATTATTTTCATTCTACGCTTAATTAAGTTTATTAACGGAAATACTTAGGTATAGACTATTTAGTTTTAAAAAATTTTTAAATTTTTAAAAAATTTAAATTTTAAAAAATTTTTTAAATAATTCTTCAAGATTTTTTTTTTTTTTTTTGTAGATATTTTAGGTGCTCCCAGAAGTCCTTACGGTCTTATCACAGAGCACCGCGGGAGAGCATTTAACAGGAAGTTTACGCCTCCTTCCGTACCATTGTCGCTTGTTGGGCTAGAGCTGGCGTCGAACCTAAGACCTCTGGGTTCTGAGCCAGAACTCTAACTACTGCGCCACGGCTGCTCTATTTTCTGTTAGATTTTCTTTCTATTTTCTGCTAGATTTTCTTTCTATTTTCTGCTAGATTTTCTTTCTATTTCCTGCTAGATTTTCTTCAAAAAAAAAAAAAAAACTCTTTAAAAATACTTTAAACTTTCAATAAACATTGTACTAATATGCCCTAATCAATTTGTTTTTTATTTTATTTTTATATAATTTGAAGCGATAAGCATGATAAATTACTAATTAATTATATTAAATTAGCAATTGGACTTTGATTGCCTTTTGAGGGATACTTTCTTTTGCTATTCTTTTTTCTTTTATTTTTTATTGTTAATGAGAATAACCAATCAAATCCAGACGATCTAATATTAATATTATCAATTAAGAGCAGTACCGAAACTAGTAAAACTCTATTGACTACAGAATCCGAAAAACTAAATTATACACCCTGTTTGTCCATGCATTAACATAACAAGCCCTTATGTTTATTGTAAAATCTTTATTTAAAATTTGATACAATTTATAAATAATATCTTTTGGTACATGCATGTTATATAAAATTTAGTATATTTTTTCTCTATAGAAGCCAAAATGATCACAGATTCACTGTTAATAAAGGTAATCTATCAAATCCAGAAAATCTAATATTATTAAATAACAGCAGTACAGAAACGAGTAAAACTCTATTGTCTACAGAATTGGAAGAAATAAATGATACACCACGTTTGCCAATGGATGAACATAACAGTCTTCCTAAACAATGTATTGTTCCTGAGTAAACTTTTTTTAATTTTTTAATTACTTTAATGGTAGGCTACAATTATAAACATGTACATACGTAGACTATTTTTTTTTAGTCGCTTGGTATGTTAAATTATGTTAGAAAATAAATTATTATTAAGTATAGTACACTTTGTACATTTTAAACGATACCTATATCTTCTAGTTATATTATATTATGCATTTATCTCTATTATCTAATGCTTCAATGTTTTTTGTAGAATTTTTTTTATATAATTTTTTATAAACTGTGAATAAAATTTTTTGGATTTTGTATATTAAATAAATATATTTTCTCTTTAGAAATGACCCTGCCAATTGGATAAAAAATCGAGAAACAATAGATTATCTATCAATCAATTGATTTAACCAAAATTTAGAGAAAAATAGTTTCCAAAAATCAAAAAGAATTTATACTTAAATAATTGGTGGGGTAAGACGTACGTGGGGTAAGATCTCGTTTTCGATGTCAAAAAGTATTTTTTGTATTTACTCTTGTTAGAAGTAAAAAAATTAATTGAACATTTTTGATTTACTCAGAAAGTAAACGATCAATATTTTGCGCACCTTGCTATTTATTTGGTGGCACCACATCGTTTGCCACAGTTGGTTTTTCAGATTGGAAAAAAGGAGAAGAAAAAATCAAGCGTCATGAAAATTCACAACACCACAAGTTGTGTGTAATGAATATTAAAGAAAAAAAAGAAGTATTAAATCGAGTTGATCAAAAACAAAATTATCAAGTAGAAACGGAAATAAATTATTAGAAAAATGTATTGACAAGAGCTGTAGCTGTTGTGAAACCCCTTTCTTTTCGTGGAATGTCTTTTAGAGGTGGTGATGACCGTTTTAAATCTGTTCATAATAGGAACTTTATGATAAGCATAAAGCTTATTGCTCAGTTTGATCCTTTTTTACCACAACACATTGAGAAATAAATTTATTCATTTGGAAATAAAGGAAAAGGTTCAACATTGTATCTATCATTTAATATAGCAGTTCATAAGTATAATGGCAGATAATGTTATTCAACAAATGGTGAAAGAAATAGTTACAGCTAAATACTTTTCCATCAGTATTGATTCTATTCCTGTCATTAGCCATCTAGATCAACTGCCATACATTTTTAGGTATGTTCAAAAGAATGGCTGTCCGGTAGAAAGATTTTTAAGGTTTTTTTACCCAATTCTGGTCATAAATCTGAAGAATTAGCAGATGCTGTATTTTCAGTTTTAGAATCGCATGGATTAGATATTAAGAATTGCCGTGGTCAAAGTTACGACAATGCGTCTAATATGTCTGGTAGATATGCAGGACTTCAAGCTCTCATTAAAGAAGTTAATCCTTTAGCCACATTTGTACCATGCTCGGCACACTCTTTAAATCTTGTTGGTGAATGCACTGTAGACTGTTTTATTTATGCATCTGAATTTTTTATTCTGCTTCAAAATATTTATAAATTTTTCAGTGCCTCTACATAAAGATGGGAAATACTTCAGAAGAATTTGATTAAATAAGATAATCTATCACTTAAAAAACTTAAATCAAATGCCAAGTGGTCAACAAGATCTGATGCAAGTATTTTTACCTTTGCGGCCGTGGCGCAGTAGTTAGAGCGCTTGCTTTAGAAGCAGGAGATCGAAGTTCGAAACGAACTCTGGATATATATTCGCGTCACGGTAAGGAAATATGTAAATTGAACGCTGAGAGATAATACTATACAACTTAAAATGTAATTTTAAGTTGTATAGTATTATCTCTCAGCGTTCAAAAATTATGGCAATATAAAACTTGCAACCCCCTCAAATTGAGGGGGGTTTAAACTTTATATAGTCATAATTTTTGAACACTAAAATATTTTACTATGAAATTTAAAACTTATCGATGAATATAAGTCTAGTTGAAAATAGTACAAAAAATTTTTCATCGACTTGTTGCTCTTACGTTTGGGGCAGGGAGGGGGGCCAAAATTTTGAGGCTTTTTTGTTCCCAAGCTCCAATCATCGCAATTTTTTGCGAAGCATCCTTATTTGACACAAGTATAAACATATAAATGTTTGGAGTTTACTCCAAGTCTGGAAGTTAGCTATCTCAAAGACCAAAAAATGCTTTGGGCGCCCCTGATAGAATATGCACTTATCATAGATATGAACTTTAATGACATTATAAATACATTTGCAAATCAAAACTCAAATAGAAAATAATTTTCTATAGTAATTAATATAACTTAATATATGTTTGTATAGAAAATGTTTTTGTTTTTTTAATAATCATCCCATATCAAAGATGATATGGAGTGATTATTAAAAAACAAAAACATTTTTTATTATATATATACTGTATATATATACATATATATATATATATATATATATATATATATATATATATATATATATATATATATATACATATATATATATATATATATATATATATATATATATATATATATATATATATATATAAATATATATATATATATATATATATATATATATATATACATATATATATATATATATATATATATATATATATATATATATATATATATATATATATATATATATATATATATATATATACATATAATTGATTTTTTGACGAGATTAAATAAAAATAACTACATGATTTTTACTACTAAAAGTTTCATGCGTTTAGCAATCATCAGGTAAAAAATACATTGTTTTTTTCGTTAAAAATATACTTAATAAACATTGTGGCGTTCAAAAACAATTATAAAACTATAACTATTTGCAAGCGTGGTTTGGTTTTTTAATCTTTGGGCTCGTGGTCGTCAAGCAAGAACTTGTTTTCGTGACGGCACTTAGAAATAATTTCTGCTGTAGGCTTGTTTAATTATTGATCAAGTTAATTTTGGTGTTATTTTTAAGTTTTCTTTTATCTGCCATATATACTTTGAAAGGGTGGTTGAATTTTTCATCTTTTTGTTTGTGAATGAGTGTTTGTGGTTAGCCCATCTTTTCTTCCATTCACCTTCTGTTAGGCCAATATATACTTTTTCTTGGGTGTTCGGGGGGGGGGGGATACAATACATTTATAAACAACATTAGAGGCTATATATATATATATATATATATATATATATATATATATATATATATATATATATATATATATATATATATATATATATATATATATATATATATATATATATATATACAGTATTGGAAAAAACATTTGCAACCAACATCGAACAATGCTAAAAAGTGTTCCTAATTTTACATGTCTTAAAAACGAAACGAACTATACTACCACAGCAAACAGTTCAGGAGTCGGGAGTCATTGCATGCCATGACATGAGCAATCAGCTGACAGGTGACAGCACACAGGCAGAATTTTGTTGACAAGTGCCATTTTTCAGCGGACAAAACAAGTGCAACTTTTTTGGTTTATTTCATTTTCTTAAGTCTGGTCCGTGTCAACGTCACGGAAGTTTTTTAATAATTAAAGGAAGTATCCAGAAGTTTCCAGAAGCATGCAGAAGCTTCCAGAAGTTTCCAGAAGAAGCATCTGGAAGCATCCAGTAGCATCCAGAAATATCCAGAAACATTCAGAAGCATCCAGACGCATTCAGAAGTTTCCAGAAGCATCGAAAAGAAGCATCTACAATCTTCCACAACAGGTTCACACAGGTTCATTTTACTATATAAGAGACATGTAAATCGACATGTAATTCAGTCAGTATATGGTAGTCAATCAGTCAGTATTATCAAGACAGTTTATCGAAGTGAGTTTTATCAAAGTGTTTTATCGAAGAACATCAATACAAGAAGTGAAATACAACAATCGTTTCATTACATCAATACAGTCCACATCCAACCAAGACGTTGTGTTCCACAGAGCATTATTGTATCATCAGAACGTAAATGTAACACGGTAAGCCTTGAGAAGCGTGATTATTTTTATGACTTCAAGTGCAAAAATGGCTCCCAACAGTCTTGGATTGGAACTAAGAAAGAAAATTATTGGCGATAACGTAAGTGGAATGTCACAAAAAAGTATTTGTGATAAATATCGCGTGAAAAAATGGACCGTATCAAGACTATGTTCCAAATATCGTTCTACGGGGAAGTTGGCAGCTAATAACAAAGGTGGAAGACCGCGTTCCACCACTTCTAGAGAGGATTCTATGATCGTCAGATCCGTCAAGAAGGATCCCTGGATACCATCAGTCGAGATACAAAAACAATTAGAGCTGCCTGTATCGGACCGAACAATCAGACGGCGTGCTGTTGAAGCCGGATTGTTTCCTCGACGCCCTGCAAAGAAACCGCTGATTTCACTAAAAAACCAGAAGAAAAGACTCCTGTTTGCTACATTTCATATTGACTAGAATGTGCAGAAATGGCGAACTGTCCTGTTCAGTGATGAATCGAAGTTCAACATCATTGGGAGCGATGGCATTTGCCGTGTACGTCGACCGGCCGTAAAACGCCTCGATTTACGTTACTGCCATAAGACCGTGAAGCATGGTGGAGGCAATGTAAAACTTGAAGAACTTTGTCTCTAAACGGTTACATAGTTATTTCTCTAAATTGAAATGCAGCACTTTTATATAAAGAAACTAAATAAGCATTATTTGGTTGCACTCGTTTTGTCCGATACTGTATATATATATATATGTATATATATACACATAAGGTAAGTTTAAACTATACGCATTAACACATGGTTTAAACTTACATAAGTGAGTGATTTCTACAATTTCTCAAGTTATTTTCTCAAACATAAAAAATACGTTAGAGTACATAATGTTAAGACAGTGCAGTGGTATCTTTTTTTATATGGTTAGATCAACGTGTATAAAAAAAAAATTGAAACGTTTTAAAGCTATTTTTAGAATTTTTTTGCATTTGTTTAGAACTTTTACAAATTTTAGTCTAAACTTTTCGAAAATGCGAAAATAAATTCATTGAATATTCTGTAGTTATTATCAGTAGTTAGTTATTCTGTAGTTAGTTAATATTAAAAATAAAAAAATAATTATTAATGATATTTCTTTATTCTAAAATAATCTTCATATTTGTTGGTGGCAACATTAAATTTACATACTTTTGAAATATTGTGTTATAAAAAAATACAAACATGATTTCAAACAAGCAAATATGCTATCGAGGTGATATTTACAAAAAAAGGAATTCAAAAAATAATTTTCAGCAAATCTTAAAAAAAGAAAAAAAAAGAAAGATAAAAGTCCCCATTAAAAATGACGTCCCAATCAAAAAACAAGTTTCTTTGATTTTAGCTTTTAAATAAACAAAAACAGCAATAAATTATTTTAAAAAATGCTTTTAAATGTTCTAAATGGGAAGAAATGGCACTTGGAAAATATTAGTAAAGCAATTGCTAAAAAAGTGCTTTTGAGCCCGTTTCTTCAAACAAAGACCATGCCTCGTTCAGTTCGATAAAAATTGCCCTTGAAAGATCTTCATGTGGCTGCCCTGTGTGCTTTAGTATTGTAAAAATAAAAAATAAAAATTCAAAAAAAAAAAATATCGTTACAAAAAGAGTCCTCAATGTTCTTAGGTAACAGAGCAATATGATAATTGTAAAAATTATTGTATTTAACTCGAGCCTTTTTAAGTCGAGAAAAAAAAGATAAGTTTTTATTACTATAATTACTATATTATAATTACTATATTAGACATCATTTTTTTGGTTAACTAACAATAGATTTTAAAAATATAAAATTATGTATGATCAATATTGAAAACAAACCTTGTCAGGATGAATAGCAAGACACGCTTTTCGGTAGTTCTTTTTAACCTAAAATAAAAAGATTGTTTATAAAATATGTAACTTATGAATAGCGTTTCACTAAGCTCTAAATAGAGCGAAACACTACCATGGTATCAATGTACACACTGATACGATATTCAGTGCCGGATTAACCCTTAGGCAAATAAGGCACATGCCTTAAGGCCAGCAAAAAATCCAGGCCACAAAAAATTTATACATAAATTTATATTTATGTCTTATCTTTATTGATGAAATTATTATAATTATTCCAATTATTATACACATTTTGTTCATATATCAATTTTCCGATGTCAAAAATTGTAACTAATTCATTCTTTATGGTTTGCAAAAAATTGCGATGATTGGAGGCTGGGAACAAAAAAGTCCCAAAATCTTTGCTACACCTGACCCAAACGTGAGAGCAACAAGTTGATGAAATATTTTTTGTATTATTCTCAACTAGACTTATATTCATCGATGATTTTTAAGTTTCATAGTATTATCTCTCAGCGTTCAAAAATTATGACCATATAAAGTTCAAATCCCCCTCAATTTGAGGGGGTTGTAATTTTTATATGGTCATAATTTTTGAATGCTGAGAGATAATACTATGAAACTTAAAAATCATCGATGAATATAAGTCTAGTTGAGAATAATACAAAAAATATTTCATCAACTTGTTGCTCTCACGTTTGGGGCAGGTGTAGCAAAAATTTTGGGGCTTTTTTGTTCCCAGCCTCCAATCATCGCAATTTTTTGCAAACCCTTATTATTTGACATAAGTATAAACATGTAAATGTTTGGAGTTAGCTCCATGTCTGGAAGTTAGCTATCTCAAAGATCAAAAAATGCTGGATCCGCCACTGATAATTATAGTTATTATTGTTAAATTATTGTTATATTATTTACTAAAAAGTTTTTTTATTTGTTTGCTTTTTTTATATTAAATAATGGCAAAAAAAAAGATAAATCAGCTTAATGTTTTATAGGGTGTCATTATTTTGACTGTTATTAAATGATTAATTAAAAATGTGTATTTTTATATTTTTTAAATAGTGTAAATAACTATTTTTAGCGTCATAACCAACAGAAGTAGAGTTTGCATGCAATTTTGTAAATGAACTTGCAGGCTTAAAACAATGATAGTTTGAAGGACACAATCTTGTCAAAAGATTGTTTACAAATTCAATCATTTAATACAACAGTCAGACCATTTGGCTAAGAACATCACAGAGCATTCTAACAGCAAACTTGGATATCTTAAGACGTAACCAATTTGTATTGAAAGTAGGATGGAGTGGTATAATAAGAATTAAATTAGCAACATGCAATAAATTATCTATATACAATGGTTGAGACTTTAGTGGAAAATCATAAGTTCCATGACAGATATTTATATAATTATGTTCACTTTCCCTTTCTAACGTTATATATAGTATCTCAGATATAGACATATATATTCTTAGCAAGCACATAAAATAACTATACATGATGCTACTGAACTATTTAAATATAGGCCTAATTAACTCTCTCTGAATGGCCATGATAAAACATTAACCCCCATCATAACTATTGCATTTTATATTTAATTTTTATAATCATCTTTACTTAATTTATTCTAAATATTTAAGATAAAATATAAACAGCTAAAATATGCCTCAAAATGCCTAGAGAATATCGACACAAGGCAATTGGTAAATAGAATAATAAATTAATGACTGCTATACAACTTGTTAAGGCGACTCAGTATAAAATTTATTAAGTCTTCTGGAATTCCTTAAAAAAATAAAAAAAAAAGATAGAGAAAAGTTATATTAACTGAAAGAAAAGTTATATTACTTGTTGAAGTACCCACTAAGGGATTTACCTCAAAGACAGCTTTATGATACTATTAATTTATCTTTTGCGAGTCATTAGTTAAGCTAACCCAGTTATACTAATGTCAGTATGTCGGTTGCAACTTGAAATCAAAATCCAAGGCTCTTGTTTGCGAAATTAGTCTTTTGAAAGAAACAGATAACTCCTGTTTGGTAACTAGGATTAAGAAAATTTAGGCTAATGCAGGGTTTAGCAAAGGACTTCTGGGGACAATATCAAGACAAAAATCATCAAGTTTTATTAAAAAATCCAGAAAATTGATGAAAATATCTTCTCTGAACTGAAGCAGCAGTCCTGATAAGCAGTCTAAGTTAGAGAAACATTTCCACTACGAATTATGAAAAATTCATGTTGATAAAATGAGAACTGATGATGCCAAGTTGGAAGATATAATGAAAGTCCAAAGGGACTTAACCAACGGTATATTATTTCAAATTTAGAGGGGTGTACGTTTAACTCTTTCCCTAGTTTGGCCATCTTCCAAGAACATTGAGAACAAATATAACTTAACTTATACATGTCTATATGAAAACCAAAGTTGGGGAAAAAAAGATACATGGAAAAAAGGGTTGCAGGAGACTACAGTAGGAGAGTATGGGAAACAAATAGGAGAAAGAACAAACTAGATAATTTGAGAGACAAAGAATTAAAGAGACAGAGAGATTTAAAAGAATTAAATGATGTCTTAGTGTCACATGACTAGAGTTCAGATTGTTGTAATTGTAATGAAAACAACAACAGAAACAATAACTATTGTTATTGTATTAACTATATTTATTGTTATTATATTATTATTTTTTATAAACAATAACAATACCTATGTATTGTAATACTGTAACACAATAACAATAAATATTGTATTGCAATTCATCTTTATAATACAATAATATCTGGAAAAAAAAGGTATTGTAATGACCCACTACAATAAAAATAAACCTTGTATTGTAATTCATCTTTATAATACAATAACAATTTATTGTTATTGTATTAAAAAAAATTAATGTAATATCAAAATAAATTTTATTAATAGTCCAGTCTCTGAGTCATGTGACCTAAAAATAGGGTACAGCTAATATATAATTAGTGATTCTATTTCTATTTTATTTACTGAATATCACTTGTCTTAGTTGCGAACTTTAAATAACTCTATAAAAGTGAGCTTGATCTGACCTGTTCCTCTTTTACTGCTGGGGATAGACATGTATACATGATCAATTACTACCATGCCTTCCACTTAGTGATTTGCTTTTACACTAGGCACCTATCCAATTGTTTCAATAATTATTCAAATGTAAATCTAATATAACTTTGTCTTTTGTTTCCCTAAGGCTTTTATGGCTGCATGTGTTCCATAAAATAACTGGACTTTTGATTGTAGTTGCAAAGTTATACAAGAATTTTGTTAAACAAATCAAAAACAATATTTATTTGGTATTTTAAACTTTTTAAACGGCCTTATTTTTCAAAAACGACAAAATATAACATTGTAACTGTTTTTCATCCTGGCAATACAATACAAAAGTTATTGTAAATGTTTTACATCACACAATATAATACAAAAGTTATTGTAATCGTTTTACATCACACGATACAATACAAAAGTTATTGCAATTGCTTTACATCACAGCAATATAATAGTTTTAGGATTTCGATGTATTGTTAAAACAAAAACAATACAATAGTTACTGTAAGTGTTTTCCATCACATTAATACAATAATAATAAATAATGTTTTAATTACATCTCTGGTATTACAATACAATATCATTGTATTGTAATGTGTTAATGTATTAAATTTTTACAATTACAATTACAACAGTCCAAACACATGACTCCATAATAGAAGAGATTGAATTCAGCATTGAGAAAGAAACTTTAAATGACTCCAAAATCAGTGAAAAGATCTCCAAGGTAAGAATAAGAAACACAGGTATAGTTTTATTTCAAAAACAAAGCTAAAAGTGTAGAAATGGATAATATCCGAATCATTTACCTTCTCTACTCAACTTATGTTTTTTGTTTCTGATCCTAGTCAGTGCTCAGTTTCTCTGCATTCACCCTCAGGTACTTCAGATCATGATTTGATCTATCTTATCTCACTATTATCTTAATCATCTTCATCATCAGAATCCTTCTATCATCGCACCTCTTACAACTACCTTAAAACTGACTGAGAATCTTTCTGTGATTTTGTTAGTGATGGCCCTTGTGTAGAAGTTATTGTTCTGATTTTATGTTTATTACTACTAGAGTCTAACGCCAAAGCCTGCTATTCTCAGGTCATGAAATCTTGTATTTTATTGCGCCCAACTTGTTTCTCCGCGCAGCGGCCTTGTTCCTTGAGGATCGTGTTTCAGAGTTATAGAGTTGAGAGAGGGTTATAACTACTATTAAAAAGCCTCCTCATCTGTAGTGGCCTTCTTGGAGGTGAATAACAAAAAAAAAACAAAAAAAAAAGACTCTTCTACAGCTTGTGGCCCGGACAACATACCTGTTATAGTCTTGCAGAAGTGTTCTCCAGAGCTGTCATCTATACTTTCAAAACTATTCATTAAATGCTTATCAGAGTCTTGTTTTCCAGCCTGCTGGAAAAGGACATCTGTTATCCCTATTTTCAAAAATTCTGGAGAGCGATCTGATTCGTCTAACTACCGTCCCATTAGTCTTCTTTCTATCATAAGCAAGGTTTTTGAATCTTTAATTAACAAACACTTAATCTCTCATCTTGAATCTAAAAACTTACTTTCTGACCATCAATATAGATTTCGATCTTCTCGTTCTACAGCTGATTTGCTAACAGTAATAACTGATAGGTTTTATCATGCATTAGATAAAGGTGGAGAGGTTAAGGCCATCGCTCTTGACATTTCTAAAGTTTTTGATAAAGTTTAGCATACTGGTCTTGTCCATAAGCTTTCTTCTTATGGTGTCTCTGGTAACATCTTTAAGATTATTGAATCCTTCCTTTCCAATCGTAGTATAAAAGTTGTCCTCAATGGACTCTTCTTCTTATTCTGTAACTTCAGGGGTTCCTCAAGGTTCTATCCTTGGCCCTATACTCTTTTTAATTTACATTAACGATCTTACAGATATTCTCACATCTAAGGTGGTATTGTTTGCTGATGATACTACCATTTATTCTTGTCATGATAAGAAGCCAGCACTCTCTGATTGCTTGGAAGGGGCATTTGAGCTTGAAAAGGATCTCACTTCTGCTACAACATAGGGCTCACAGTGGCTAGTGAACTTTAATTCAGATAAAACTCAATTTTTTCAGCCAATCGTTATGGCAATAATTTAGATCTTCCTATATTTATGAACGGTAATGTACTCGATGAGTCATCTACCCTTCATCTTCTAGGATTAACTCTTACTTCTGATCTTTCTTGGAAACCATATATCAAATCCGTTGGAAAATTTGAATCTGCTAAGGTTGCACCTCTTTATTGAGCTTGACACTTTCTTACTCCGGAATCTATCCTTTATCTCTATAAATCATAAATCTGGCCTTGTATGGAATACTGTTGCCATATCTGGGGCGGATCTTCTAATGATGTATTTTCTCTTTTAGACAAGGTGCAAAAATGCATTGTAAACATAGTTGGACCTGCTCTTGCAGCCAACCTCCAACCATTATCACATCGTCATAATGTTGCTTCTCTTTCTCTTTTCTACAAATACTATAATGGGCACTGCTCTAAAGAGCTAGCGCCTCTCGTGCCATCTACTAAAATTCAATCTCGTGTTACTCGTCATTCAATTAAGTCTCATCCTTTTTCTGTGACTGTTCCTAAGTTCCTTATTCGTCTAGTTTTTTTTATCAGACATCAGTTCTTTGAAATTCACTTCCTTCATCTTGCTTACCTGATTCACATAATTTACAATCCTTTATGTCGCCTGTCAATCATCTTGCTCTACAATCTTCATCTTTTCTTTTCCAGTAACTTCCAATTCTAATAGTGATTGCTTGCAGCCTTGTTGGAAGTAAAGATGTTTAAAAAAAAAGTATTTCATCTTTCTGACGACATTTATTCCCTCTTAATGATTCCAAGTCAAGCCTCACTCTTCCCCATGGTTTTTCTCTCATTGTGCTGCTGCAATTTCCAATCATAACTATTACTTCCATATCTAATCCAAAAACTATTATCCAGAAAACAGTTTACTATCGCTATAAACCATTGTATAAAGATTTCTATACAAAGCCTGTTATTCTCAGGTCAAAAATCTTGTATTTCATCTCAAAAGTTAGGCTCCAGAGACTTCTGGAGAATCTTTAACAGTGTTTATAATATGGGAAAATCTGTTATTCTACCTCTCATGAATGGTTCGGATTTTGTTACCTCACCTTAAAGCAAAGCTAAACTGTTTGCTAAGAACTTTTCAGCCATCTCATCTCTTGATTCCACTAATCACATTCTACCTGATATAGCCAACAAACAGGTTGATCCAATGCTTGACATTTGTACTACTTCAGCTTCGGTATCTAAAGTATTTTTCCTGGTTAGATTTTTCTACAACTTGTGATCCGGGCAACATATCTGTTATAGTTTTGCAGAAGTATTACTACTACAGCACGAGGCGCTCATGGTGAATTTTAACTCAGATAAAACTCAATTTTTTATTATCTATATTTACCTATACTTTTCTATATTTAGGAGTGGTAATATAATCAATAAGTTATGAGTTATGATAATGAGATACCCTTCTAGGATTTCTAGGATTAACTTACACTACTAATCTTTCTTGGAAACCATTTATGCATCTGCCAAGGTTGCTATCTTTTTATTGTGCTCACCACTTTCTTTCTCCAGATTCTATTCTTTATCTCTATAAATCTAAAATCTGTAGTTGTATGGAATACTGTTGCCATATCTGGAGCAAATCTTCAAATAATGCTCTTTCTCTTTTAAATAAGGTGCAAAAACGTGTTGTAAACATAATTGGACCTGCTCTTGCAGCCAACCTTCAACTATAGGTCACATCATCGTAATGTTGCTTCTCTTTCTCTTTTCTATAAATACTACTGGGCACTGCTCTAAAGAACTAGCATCTCTTGTTTCATTTACATTCTTGTGTCACTCGCCATTAAATTAAGTCTTATCCTTTTACTGTGACTATTCCTAAGTGCTGTAAAAGTTTTTATCTGTCTAGTTTTTTTCCTCAAACATCATTGATTTTGAATTCGTTTCCTTACATACAAAAAAAAAAATCCTGAAGCACACTTCATAAAAGCTTAAATATGTAGAACATGAAGAAGATTTTGAGTGGATTTCAATCAGGAATCATCACAAAGGTTGGCGCCTTTGACTTCATTTTAATACAAAAGTATTGGAAAAGATTACCACAGGGCCTAATATCATTCAAAGATTTAAAGGACTTAAAGTCTTAGTGAGCTCCCCAGATGACAATACCATGGAAGACCATCTTTTAGATGTTGTTCAATTTTCATCTTCAAAGGAAGTTACCCAAGCAGAGCAAGTGCACAATCTTCTAGAATATTATGGGTGTAGAGTTCTGATCATTGGTATTATATAGAGTTCAAATTCTCACTTTGAAAGTTTCAATTTGAAATTTGAAAGTTTCAATTTACAATTTGAAAGTTCAAAATTCACATTTTGAAAGTTCCAATAATGTGTAGAAGACACACATGTGAATTACATGTATCTCACATGCTGCTCTAACTGGTGAGAAAACTTAAGAAGGTTTCTTAATGTCTAGATAAAGAAAATGTGGCCTGTGAAAAAGAAATCTGTGAGAAAGCTAATGAACAAGAAAATTTAGGTGAATTGGACTGGCAATTGTTCATTGTAATTTGCTGTTGCAAGGTTCTTAAAAATTTTTTAAATTGCTAGTTTAGATAAGCACTCTGACGCCACATTAAAATAGCCTGCTGCCAGGGGCTTTAGTACATACACTGACTGATAAATAGCCTGACTCGCAGCGGAGTGCTGGTAGATCAACTAAGGGTTTGGGATGGGACAGCATTTTTTTTTGTTATTCACCTCCTCAAGGCCGATAAAGCCACTACAGATGAGGAGGCTACTTAATAGTGGTTATAACCCTCTCTTAACTCTATAACTCCGAAACATGAACCTTGACAAACAAGGTAGCTGCGCGGAGAAACAAGTTGAGCACGGCACTACCAGGGACGTGGTGGGGATCGAACTCGGAACCTCTCGCTTATGAAGCGAGCGCTTTACCACTACACCACTACCTATATTACTACTACTACTTTATATATATATATATATATAAATCTAAAAAGTCTATGGAAGTATATACATGATATTTGCTTTTATATAACTATTTTGATAATGTAATAATTCAATTTAATTATATATTTTTAAAAAGTACATAGTTTTTTAATAATTGACATTTTTATTTGCTGTAAAACAAGCTATTTTTATACAGGTATTATTAGATGTGATTGCAGTTACACTAACAAAATTACAATATTTTATATATAATATAAATATACACAATATGTTTTGTTTTAAACTTTGTTAACTTCTTCATTTTCCACTTATGTAACTTTCCTTTTTTTAGAGTACAATAAAGGTATAAAAATTTTTTTTTTTTTTAAATTTAATTATTTTTTTACTTTTTTCCATTTTATAAAAAAATGAAAAACTTTACCATTATTATAATACTTTCTTTTTTATACTCGATAAGAGCTGGATACAGTGCCCTTAAGTTAGGAGTTTTAATTACAATAGTTTAAATAACCAATCCTTCTTCCGCTCCTCGAGTTATTGTTGTTGTTTTTTTATATATATATATATTTTTTCTTTTTGTGTAATTTTTGTTATTTTGTATTTCTCTTTCAGTTTGCTCAACTATTATTCAGTATCTGATGGTCAGTTACAACAAATTATCTCTGACCAATTTTAATACAAGAGTGAATTTTTTATGAGTTCCCCCTTGGTACGATCTCCAAACAAGTTGTAAAAGGCTGGAGGACAATCTCTAGTTATAATAAAACGAACAAGTTCAGCTACAAGCTTTTCTCTTCTATCTTTTAGTGTGTCCAGTTTTAATTTAATAAGAGGGGCTGAATCAGCATTTTGATTTGCTACGATATACTAAAGTTTTACTTATTTTAAAAAAATTATAAATTTAAAGAAATAAAAAAAATGTAAAAAATAATAAATACATCAGTTAACTTTTCCATTATAACTTTCTAAACAATTTTTTTTTTTAATTTTAAAAAACTATAATAAAATAGTTTATTATGAAGTCATTTATAATAACTAAAAAAAAAAAAAAAACTATTATGTATAACAAAAAAAACAACTTACATCGTTAGGTTGAATAAGCTCATGCATTCCCACTGGAGTCCATTTGCAACTTTCCCATAACACTGTCTGAAGTGATGATAGTAATGCCCGAATATTTCTTTCTTTACCATCAGACCATTCTCGAATCTAAAAAACAAGTATTAATTAAATTCTTAAATATTTAAAAATTTCATTATTACCACGGTTAATTAAACTTTATTATTAAAAGGACAATGCAGTAAACTCCCAGTTAGTAACTTGGCACTTAATAGAAGTTCCCACTATTGCCGATAAATTTTAAAACAAACTTATAACAATATCCTTCAGTTATTCTAGCCTGCAGTTATTTAAAACTTTATTTATTCAAAGTTATTTCAATCACTAAGTCTCATATGGAAGAGGAGACAAACAATTTAAAAAAAAAAAAAATAAACAAACATTTTTTTTTAAAAACCTGTAAAATTTACAAGAAAAAGCCATATAAAACATATTTCAAATGTTAACTTTTTTTTTTACCCAAAATATGTGAAATTTTATGGTTATTTGTAAATAGGCAACTTTAAAGTGAATTTTCAGTTATTCGAAACTTTGATTATGTGAAGTAAATTCTTATTGCCCCTAGATATTTGAATAACAAGGGGTTTACAGTAAATAAATGAAAAAGACAACCTTTGATTTAATTGGATCTGCACTGGTTTCCGAATCCTGCAAATTGCGTAGCTGTTTTAAAGTGCTTTTTTGTAAATCATTGCTTGATGATGTGCTTTTAAACCCTTGAGCTCCAAGTATATCACTAAACGCATTATTGTTAACCACTGGTTTAGGAGCTACAATTAAATTAGAATATATACACACACATATATATATATATATATATACACACACACACATATATATACACATACATACATATATATATGTATGTATATATATGCATATATATATGTATATATATATATATACATATATATATATATATGTATATATACATATACATATATATATATATATATATATATATATATATATATATATATATATATATATATATATATATATATATATATATATATATATATATATACACACACACACATCTATACTATTTTGGGATAACTAAATATATTATAAAATTTATATAGAAGAACCTCAACTGAATTCATCTAAATTAAAGTTAGAAAAAATAAACATACCCCAAGGACTTTTTGAAGAGGCTTGTGTTGAACTTGGGCGACTAAAAAGTCCAGAATCATTTGGTGTTACAAAAATGTTATAGTTAGGACGGACAACTGTTTGATTTTGTTTGCTGACCACTGGAGAAATACGACCCGATTGTCCAATAGTGGCAACATTTGGTACTTGATGCTTCTTAAGAGAAGACGCTGTTCCAAAATTATTGGGACTACTAAAATTTGTCAAAGCAGCAAAAGGATCATAAGATTTATTTTGTTCACTTATTGTTCCAGAACTTGAGGAATGAACAATAGTCTTTTCAGGTTGAAGTGTTTCAGTTAAAACAGTATCTCCCCAATCAAATAAGTTTGAATCGCTGGAGCTTTTCAATGTGGTTTGTTGAGCCTTTAATGAGAAAGAAGGTGTAAACAATTCCGAATTATTTGTAATGTTTGAAAGAAAGTCAAAGTCACCAATAGTCTTCTCTGAAACATCAGATGCCTTCTCTGATTGCACAACACCTGAAGAGACCTGATTGCTAATTTTGTTTTCAGCATTAATAAAATCAAATTCAAAGTCTTTAGCAACATCAAAGTTTAATAACTGACCAGTGTTGTCTTCTTTATTCAATGCTGCTGCTTTTGTTGTTTGTGAAGTGCATGGAGGTGTTTTTTCGAATGGAGTGAAAGTTTCGGTAATACTTATCTGTGGTAACTCGCTCTCAATTAAAAGGTCATTAAATTTAGAAGGGGACTTAATAGAGTCATTATCGCTAGTTTCTGTTTCAGACATAATGTCAATTAAGTTAAATGTAGTCAATGAAACATTTTTTTTATTTTCAACAGGATCATTAACTGGTTGTTTCTGGTTATCATTCTCCCATACCAATGAATTAAGAAAATTTGATTCTCCAACTTTACGAGTTAAATTATCTACACATTTTGCAGTTTCTAAAGAAGAATCTGGAGATTGGTAAATAGAATTTTTAGAAGAAATATTATTTGAAAATTGCTCATCTATCTTTTTTTCACTAAGACCTAAAAATAAAATTGTAGTTGTACAGCTAAGCCATATCATCATCATCATCATCATCATCATCATCATCATCATCATCATCATCATCATCATCATCATCATCATCATCATCATCATCATCATCATCATCATCATCATCATCATCATCATCATCATCATCATCATCATCATCATCATCATTGTATAAACAGCTACTCACCAAAGTCTTCATGCAAAACCCAGTATTCTTCTTTAGATGAAAAGCAAACATAAGGGTTTGTTTTACTTGCACATATTTTTTCCCAAGGTTGTGTACAACTTGCTTCAGGAAGATCCTCAGTGAATTTTAAATTCATTATAACTTCAAAATTTGATGGATATTTGTCTATATTTATATCTTGAATATCTATTTTGGAACTAAAATAAAAAAATACAAAAAAATATTTTGAACAATTTATTTATTACTTTGTATTTTTTTTTCATTATTAATTACTACTTTTACCTTTTTGAAATAATATATATAATAATAATTATTATTTTATACATTTTTTATATACTTATTACTATTTGTAAATATAATGCAAACTAATAAATTATAATTATTTATTAGTTTGTATTATTTATTAGTTTCAATACAAATAAATTTTTCTCAATTAAAACTTATTTATTGCCATTAAGGAAATTAATTTTCCAAAATAGTAAACTTATGTTTCTCTATTTAATATAAATTTAATTTACACTTCCCCTGTTAAAAAATCCTAAACTCAACACAGTATTTTAATTAATTTGTTTGTAATTTGTTACTTATTTGTTATTACTATTTTAATTAATTTGTTACATTTAATTATTATAATTATTTAAATTCATTTATTACTTTTAATTATTTTAGATTTCAAAGCTCTTGATGACAACTACTAGACAGATTACTGTACAAGGATTTCTTCTTGTAATGTTTACAAGCTCCTCCTAGGGGGAGCTTATAAGGGTAACGAGCTTTTCCAACCCTTACTTAGGAGTTAAATTAAGAGTTATATGTGAGAGGTTTTCTTTTTAGCTTAAAGCTGTTGATTAATATAAAGTAATTATTTTCTGCACCTAAAAAACAAAATGAAAATTAAATCTGCTAAATTGAGTGAGAATGCTTCAAAAGACTCTAAATTTATAAGCAATTTAACAATTCACTTGAACAGTGATGATTTAGAATCTTGTATGACATTTATAAAAATTTTGTAATAGTATTAATAAATGTAAGGAGTAAAGACTTTTTAATGAGAACATTGAAAAATGACAATTTTGTTCTTTTCCCATAGCAAATTTAATATTTTTATGTTATTTACTGAGATTTTTGAAAACTTTTGAGCTTTAAAATCACAACTTTCATCTACACAATGGTTATATAAAATTAGAGAAATGACGAGGAGTAACTATTAACTTATGTTTAATTTTTAAAAATAGGTGTTAAAGAAAAATCATCTAATATATCATTAAAATAGATGGAAATGTCATCTAATTAATCATAATATTTTCCAATGAATAACAAATAAGAACTGAATGAAATAACTTAAACCTTTTGCTTTTTATTAATATTGTGTTTTATCTTTAAAAAACAAATCAGCAGCTATTAATTACTTTAAATGAAATTTGTAAACAAACTACTGTCATTAAAGAAAACTTTAAATATGTTTACTATATCAACTTGTTTTAATTTAATGACAAAAAAAAAAAGGCAATAAGACAACAAAGATGCTTGATGGCAATGATTTGATGGCAAGAATGAATAACTGCCTTAATTATTGAAATAATTGGTTAAAAAAAAAAAAAAAAGGTAAAAAAGAATCTTTACTTAACGGGTGATGCTGAAGTTATCAGACAAAATAAAAATGTCAATAACTTATTTATAAATAAAAAAACAAACTACTATTATATTTTTTTTAAATAAAGCATTTATCTTTTAATAAAAATATATTATTTTTTATATGAAAAAACACCACCATCTGCAATTGATCTCAATTTTGCTCTGACACCTTTTATATGTGACTGTAAAAAGTTTAAATCAATTTCTTGTAGTTTTAGTTTAATGCAATCAATCAAAACTTGCTCTGTTGAAGCTTGCCAATCTCCCTCGTAAACCTTCTGTGCCAAATGTCCCCTAAAATTTTCAACTGGTCCTGCTTGAGGCACATTTTGGGGATTGGATTCTTCATCAACGTAATAGACATATTGGTCCATCTAATTTAGAGAATCTTTAGAATAATGAGAACTTGATAAATCTGGCCAAAATAAATAGTTGAGAACTTGCTAAATCTGGCCAAAATAAATAAGTCTCCATGATACTTGTGAATAAATGGAAGAAGTCGTTTTTCTAAACATTCATTAATATAGATTGGTGAATTGATCGCTACAGCCTTGGAAGTGCGAAACAATGGCTCGGACATACCACGGTCAGATATTGCTATCCACATTAATAATTTTTTGGAAATTTCTCTTTTCTTATAAAACGAACACTTTCTGGGCATGTCTTTTTGTTGTTTGTGTATTATCCAGAATTTCCAGGCATGTTGTCCCCTGCAAAACAAAAGTATTTTTTGTCATCGATGACTAGAAGCGATTTTGTGTTATAGAGTTGGTTAACTAGTTTCCTGCTTCTTTTCTTTGCCTTTGTTTGCCTTTTCGTTTGTTGACAAGTCTCATCAATTTGGCTTTCTTTTCTCTAGTCCAGGATGTGCTTTCTATCAGAAAAAGATTGAACAGTTTAAAGTCTTTTTAGGTTATCAAATATTGTACTTCGAGCAAATCCTTCCTTTTCAAAATGATTTACAATTTTTTTATTCTTTTATTATTAGGTTTATTTACAAAAAACATTTTTAGTCATTATTATGCTCAAATAATGAAATTAGGATTTGTCCGATAACTTCCGCATCACCCGTTTGTGCATTTTAAATAAAGCATAAATTCTTGCTTTAATTATAAATATATATATATATAATATATATACATATACTGTATATATATATATATATATATATATATATATATATATATATATATATATATACATATATATATATATATATATATATATATATATATATATTTATATATATATATATATATGTATGTATGTATGTATGTATGTATGTATGTATGTATGTATGTATGTATATATATTTATATATATATATATATATATATATATGTATGTAAATTAACTAGTAAAAAGTCTTACATATTAAATTTAACTGAAGTCTCTTCTTTGAATAGAAACCCAGTATGAAATTGTAAAGTGAGAATGTTTATTGAAGTCAACTTCCCTTGTACTTTCCCCCCAAGTGTCGACCTACCATGATGAACTAATATGGTTATATCTCCATTCAATCGAACATGTGTCTGAAACACAATTTGACCATCATTTACTGTGTATTCCCTACAAACATATTTATATAATCATAACAGTTTAATTATTTTATCCAATTGTAATTATAAATATAATGTAATGTAATTTATGAATTCTAAGCATATATGCATTTATATAATTTTTAGCATTGGAATTTTTGAACCAATTACAGCTTTTTGAAGTTTCATTCGTAACAAAAAAATTAAAAATAAAAATGTTTGAAATGTAAAAATATTTTGTTTTTCTTCTGTTATTTTATTTACTAAAATTTAGAAATAGTTGTATAGATGTAGTAAAAAACTTTAAAAACAAATTTTTAATAATTTGTGTATGTGAAAATTCTTAAATGTGTTTGTGTAAGTTAAAATTTTAATTTTTTTTTGAAACTTTTTGCAATGCGCAGAGACTGTTCTTTAAAACTGATTAAAGTTTTGTTTTTGTTTTTTAAGAACATCAAAAAAGAAATAAAAGAAAAAATAATGAAAAAAAAGATTACTGCCTTTTGACAAACCCTCAGCCAATGTAGCGGCACACTGTGCAACAGCAGGCTATAAGATAGTTGATGTATGTACTGAAGCCCCTCGCAGCAGGCTATTTCAGTGTGACATCACAGTGCTTATCTAAACACGCAATATAGTTGTATATGCGTGTGTTTGTTTATATATGCAGTAGAATCCCGTTAACTCGTACCCTGGATAAGTCGGACTTTCACTAAGCCGGACAAATTTTCACTTCCATTTGAATTCTCTATACATATATGCATATATGCAGTAGAATCCCGTTAACTCATACCCTGGATAAGTCGGACTTTCACTAAGCCGGGCAAATTTTCACTTCCCCTTGAATTCTCTATACATACTGAAAGCTTTGCTTAACTTGGACATTTGGAAAGTCGAACAAAATATTTATACACATTCAGAGTCCGAGTTAACAGGATTCTACTGTGTGTGTGTATATATATACATATATATATATATATATATATATATATATATATATATATATATATATATATATATATATATATATATATATATATATATATATATATGTATATATATATATATATATATATATATATATATATATATATATATATATATATATATATATATATATATCTGAATGCATGTTTAGATAAAATCTATTTTGGCACACTGAAATAGCCTGCTGCCAGGGGTTTCAGTACATACATAGAATATTTTATAGCCTGCTGCCATAAAGGAGTGCTGCTACATTGACTGAGGGTTTGGCATGGGACAGTAATATTTTCTTTCATCATTTTTCTTTTTCTGAAAACGTCATATGCTATAAAAGTCGGAAAAACTAGAAACAATTTGTTATCTATATACGCTAAAGTGTATATATATATATATATATATATATATATATATATATATATATATGTAAATTATGTTAGTGTATTTTACAAATAGAGTGCTTAATGTTCTTAAAGAACAGAGCAATAATTAATTAGTAAAAAAACACTTATCTAACTTTTATCTTCGACTTGAAGTTTCACCATTGCTGGATCATCAGGAAGAGTACTCTTCCTGATGATCCAGCAATGGTGAACAATATATAGAGAACAATATATGAGGAATGGACTAGCAAAACCAGATAATTCACTTTAAAAAAAAAAAGACTTAGCAATGTTTTTTTGTAGTACTAATACTCCTACATCTTTAGATATAAAAATTAAATTTAAAAGCCCCTTTTTTAATAATATTTTACTTGCCTTAAATTATTCAGTCCGTTTGTGCAAAACCAGTTTAAAAAAATATATATTGTCGATGCAAAATAAAACAAAAATATTATTTAATCAAAATTCTGTTTTAAAAATGTTTTAAAAAACTCAAGGACATTATTTAAAAAAAAATCACATACAAAAAAACTCACTAAAATTATAAAAGCCATATTTAAACAGTTGAGTTTTAACTTCGTCAATCCTGTAAACATATCAAACATTAAAATTACTTATTTTCTAAATCACAATTATATTGATTATTAAAATCGAAAAGGAAAAAGGCAAAAATTATATTTTTGTTTATTTTTATAGTTTTGCACAATTATATTTATTATTAAAATTGTCACTAGTCAAGTTGACTTCATAAAGCATTTTTGAAAACCAGTTAGAAATATAAAAATTTCAAAAATATGAATCATTTTATAAATATATTATTATTTTAGATTTTAGTAAATAGAAAATGACATTTTTTAATTTAAAACCAAAAAAGGGGAATTTAACAAGATTTTTTTAATTATAATTTTTTTATCTCTGCTTTTTATAAAACAATGATTATTTTTGAAATTTTTACATAATTTTGCTTCATTTGAGCCCCAACATGATATACTTTTGAAAAACTTTTTTTTTTATAATATTAGGAACCTGTTTGATGTATAAGGGCCTTGTGGCACCCGTAAAAATATTTTTTATTCAAAAATTTTTTAAATCCAGTATTATTTTATTATATAAAACACATTTAGGGGTTGTCAGCTGACATTTTTAAAATAAGTTGTTTTTACCACCACCCTAATATATATATATATATAAATAAATATATATATATATATATATATATATATATATATATATATATATATATATATATACACACACACACATATATATGTATATACATATATATACTATATATATATATACATCTATAAACTGTATATATAATAAGTATATATATATATATATATACTATATAATATATATACAGTATCGAACAAAATGAGTGCAACCAAATAATGCTAATTTAGTTTCTTTATATAAAAGTGCTGCATTTTTTAAATTTAGAGAAATAACTATGTAACCGTTTAGAGACAAAGTTCTTCAAGTTTTATTCATCACAAAGTTCGTTATTTGTACACGAAAATTAATAAATTAATCAAAAGTATTAAAAAAAGTTGATTTCCTTCTGGACAAAACAAGTGCAACTCGTCAAAATGTTGACCAAGCTGTATTTCGCTATCAATATTTCGTGGCGAATCCTTTGTTGTCGATCACAGCCTTGCATCTTCGAAGCATAGATTCGATCAGATGATCAATGAAACTTTGTGGAACCGCTGTCCAGGCCTTTTGGATTTGTTCAAACAGCTGATCCTTATTACGAACACCTTCACAATTAATTCTGCGGTTGACGATCTCCCACAGGTTCTCGATAGGGTTGAGATCCGGAGATTGAGGCGGCCAATCCATCACCGATAGGTGGTTGTCTTGAAACCACTCCTTGACTACTTTTGCAGTGTGTTTTGGATCGTTATCTTGCTGAAAAACCCATTTTATTGGCATATTCCATTCAGCATGAGGTAACATAACATCTTTCAGGATATTTTTATACATGAAACGGTCCATTATTCCATCGTTTCGATGTATTGGACCTAGACCGTTAGCAGAAAAACACCCCCAGACCATTACATTGCCTCCACCATTCTTCACGTCTTATGGCAGTAATGTAAATCGAGGCGTTTTCCGGACGGTCGATGTACACGGCAAATGCCATCGCTCCCAATGATGTTGAACTTCGATTCATCACTGAACAGTTTTTAGCATTGTTCGATGTTGGTTGCAAATGTTTTGTCCAATACTGTATATATCAACGCTTGGAATTAGGAAATATGACACAAATTGACACAGAATGGATACCATAAAACGTAGAAAAGAAGTCGGCAATTTTTGCCAACCTCAAACACTTTTAGGTAGGCAGTTAGGTCAACATTGCCAAATGCCAACCCTAATTTTGAGGGCTATATATATATATATATATATATATATATATATATATATATATATATATATATATATATATATATATATATATATATATATATATATATATAAAAAGCCTTCCTAGTATTAGAAAAATTTAAAAAGTTTAAGTACAGCTTGATGAGACATTAAAGTGATTACGCTCTACATTAAACTGTTAATCTTCAATAATTAATACACTATAAAACACATGAATTTGTATTTAAATAAGTTATTATTAAATAAATATAATAATAATAAAATTAAAAACTTCACCTCATCAACTCAATCTCCTGTGCTGTGTTGAGCACTCTCTTTTCATTCTCAAAAATTTCTATAAAAGGTCGACAACCAGTTCTAAAAATTTAAGAACATAAAAAAAAATCATATATAAAACAAATCAATAAAATATAAATCAATTTTAAAGATTTTTTTAAAACATAAAAACTAATTAAAATAGTTTAGTTTAAGAAACTTCACAAAATGACAAACAAAAAAAAAACAATTTCAAAAATATTTATGATTAACATAAGGGCATTTTCATTAAAGCACTATGCATACTATAGTATGCATATATAGTATACAGTATGCATATAGTATGCATATGCATATATTGCTTTAAGGGTTTTCATTAAAGCGATTTGTATACTGTTATGATTCACTTGAAGAACAATTTAAAAAAAAAATATTTCTGCCACATTTTAGACTGCCTAAATGTTTAAAAATATATATTTTTATCATATACCACATATACCACACAAAAAATATAAAATTTTTTGTGTGGTAATTTCGCAATAGTTTTAACAATGATTTTCAAAACGTTATACTCTAGCTAGAAATATTTGATGACTGTTATTTCTCATTGAAAATATATTAAGTATGAGTTGTAGAGATGTAATATTGCACTAGAAATACTCACAAACAAATTATTCTTATAAAAAACACTAAATGAACTCGACAAACTAACAACTTCTGTGCATGACTTTACACAAAAAATGATAATTTACATGTAAATTGCAGTTATATTATAATGAAAATAATTGACAAAATGTATATGAGTTTCTGTGAATGATTTTTTTGGAATGCCCATAGATAACATTTTGAATAGACCATCCAATTTGAGTATTCGAATACTTGATATTCGAATATATTTGCGTGTTTTTTTACTATTTGATATTTGAATACTTTCTACAATATTCAAATAATTTCAAAAATGTAAAGGCAGAGTAAGCTTTTAAAAAAGTACTGTTAATTTCTCTTTTTGCAAACAAAAAAAATATTTCTCTTTTTGCAAACGGAAAAAATTCTTCGAATTTTTATATAACCTTGAAGTGGAAAACTTAAATTGCATTTTTGTATGGTTTTTATTTTGTGTGACATTATTTTTGTTTGCTTTTAGAAAACAGTCGTTTATTTAGATTGCTTAAAAATATAAATACATATTTGTTCCATAAAAAAAAAATCTTAATAATATTCTTAATAATAATAATTTTTAATATTTTGTGAATAAATAAATATAATATACAATTAAATAAATATAATATAATATACAATTTGTGGTTGCATAATTTGAAGTGGTAAGTTAAAATTTTTTAGATTTTCTTAGATAATTCATCTCTGGTTTTTTTAGCCATATCAAAAAAATCCAAGGTATGGGAGTTTTTTAAGAAAGACGAAAAAAATATTGGTGAAGCCAAATGTGGTAGGTGCAACACGAACATAGGATGGAGAAGTTCAATTACTGCTATGATTAATCATTTGAAGCTACGACACAACATATTGATATCTAAATCGGTATCAAATGACAATGATGGAGAAAATAATATTCCTTAGAAAAAACAAAATACTGAAATAAGTAATATTTGGCACTTTGTAAAAAAAGAATCTTTAAATGAAATATTGTCAAAAGTCGCAGCTTTTGATATAATGGCTATCACAGCAATGAGTAAATCCCAAGCTATAGCTGGTTACGTGCAACAAAAAGGTTATAAAATGACAAAAAGTCCAACAACTATTTCAAAATGCATCAATAGCTTTTATAAAGAAAAATATGTTGAACTGCGGGAAAAATTTGAAAAATTAAAAACAGCAAATCGTAAATTTGCTATTACTGTGGATGAATGGACAGATTGTACTATTTTACGTTATGTAAACGTAACAGCTCACGTGATTAGAATAGACTCAAATACAATTGAATGCTATGTTCTGGGTTTAACGGAAATAATTAAGCAGGCAAATGCAGAAACAATTAAACATTTGGTTGAAGCTAAGTTAGCAGACTTTAGGATTTTCTTAACAAATGATGTTATTGCATCTACTAACGATGCAGCAGCCGTAATGAAAAAATATGGCAATATATTAGGTGTTTTAAATCAACTTTGCCATAATCACGCGCTTCATTTAGCCGTGATGGATTGTTTTTATATACCAAAAAATTCTATTCGCAATGAAGTGTTTGACGATACCGAAGATTTTGTTGATCAAGATGTAGAAGAAGATTCCACAGAAGATAAGTGCTCTGATTACAATTTGGTGTTTATTGAGGTAGATGAATATGATATGACGTTAGATTTTGATCAAATTATTAACAGGTTAAGAGGTGTTATAAGAATGTTTAAAAAATCGGCTACAAAGCATTCTATTTTGCAACAAAATATAGCTCAAAAAATGGGGAAAAAACTCAAGTTAAAATTAGACATAAAAACGATGGAATTCTTTGAGTGTAATGATTCGACAATTTTTAATTCTATCAGAATGTGTTAACAAATCCTTAGTCCAATTGAGTATTGATCCAATTCCAGAAAATGATAATTTTGCGCTACAAAACCTTGTTGATGTTCTGGCACCAGTTGAAACTGCTGTTACTGAATTAAGTAAAAATGATGCAAATCTCATAACTGCTGAAGGAGTTTACAAATTTTTGTTTGAAAAGTTGCAACCAATGCAAACTAATATAGCAAAAAAACTGATACATGCGATCAAAATAAGGATGGATGAAAGAAGAGATCCAGTTTTAATGACATTGATCATTTATCTGCAGAGTGGAAATATACCAAGTTCTAACGCTCATTTTAAATATTCATCAAAAAATGAAGCAATATTATTCGCTGTTAAAGTTATGGAACAAATATATCCACAAATGTTTGAAGAAGAGCAAATTAATAATGATTCTACCTCATCTGATGCAGATGATTTAATAGAATTAACATCACCAGTTGCAGTCGGATTGCAAAAAGAACTCCAAAATGCAATAAGTTCTATTACAGAACCAAAACACTGTCATGTTAGCAATCGCAGCGAAATTGATAAATATATTGAATTGAAGAAAGAATTTCGTCAATTGGATTCTTTTAAAAAACGGTCGACAACGCTGGACTTTTTTTTAACGTTTTAATAACAATACGCCCTACCTCAACAGCTTCTGAAAGAGTATTCTCAACAGCAGGTGCAATTAAAACGAAAAGAAGAACAAGTCTAAATTTCGAAACATTCAATTCTCTTTTATTTCTAAAATATATGTTTTTAGAAAAAAAAAAATACATATATAAAATAATAAAATCGTTCAAAATAAAATATAAAACACTTTTTTAATTATTTATTTATTTAATAATAACTGTGTACATGTACAATGACAATGTACGGAGCCTAAGTAATCTAGGCTTCAACAGTCAATTTATGTTAAAAATAAGTCCAACTTTGATTTAAATTGTTTAAGTGTTTTAGAATCTACAATGTTTTGATTTAAATTATTCCAGCTGTTAATAACACGGTTTGTTAAGAAATAGTACCTCTTTGGATTTTTAATTAATTGTCTATGAAACCTCAAATTGTGACCTCTCGTATTTGAAGTTATTAAATCTGGTGGGTATTCCAATGTTAAGTTATCTATTTTTTTTACTATTTTGAAAAGTTGGATTAAGTCATTACGTTCGCGTCTTTTTTCAAGAGTCGTTATTTTAAAGTAGGTTAGTCTACTTTCATAGTTTTTCCCTTAAAGACATTTTATTTGTGTTGCTTTACATTGTATCGATTCAATTTTTTTTTTATCTTGTTCTAAGTAAGGACACCACACTGAATTTGCGTAGTCTAGATGCGGTCTTACAAGAGAGGTGTACAATAATTTAGATGCGTTTATGTCTAAGTTTTTAAATGAATGTTTTATTATTCCTAACATTTTATTAGCTTTACCATACGCATAACTAACTTGACTAGACTATTTTAAGTCGTTTGAAATCATAATTCCTAAATCTTTTTCAATTTTTGTTTCTGGTAGTTCAACTCTATTTAGCACTGAATCATACATTGTGTATATATGCCTAGTATTTTTGAGTCTTTTCTATGTCAGAAGATGATCTAATTATGTTAATTAGTTTAATATCATCAGCATACATTTTACAGTTCGTTGATAACTCATTCGGTAAGTCGTTTATATAAACAATAAACATAAACGGACCCAAGACAGACCCTTGTGGTACTCCACTTGTAACTGGATACCAATTTGAAAATCCGCCGTTGCAGACGACACGTTGCACTCTGTTACTTACAAAATTTTTGCACCATCTAACATCTAGGAAAATGATATCTACTGGTAAATTATCTTCCATTGCTTGAGTTATTAGATCCATAAATTCTATAAGGTTTGTACAACAGTTTTTTTTTTTAGAAAATCCATGTTGTTCCTTAGTCAAGAGATTGTTATTTTCTAAGTGCGACATAAATGTAGCTTTTAAGATACGTTCCATTACTTTACTTATAACTGAAGTAATTGATACTGGTCGATAACTTGATGGTTCCGATTTATCTTCACTTTTAAATAATGGCGTTATATTAGCATTTAACCACATTGATGGAATTATTCCAGTGTCATACGATTTATTAAAAATAAGTGATAAAGGAAGTGAGAACGCATCTGCGCAACACTTTAAAGGAAATGGGTGAACTCCATCTACTCCTGTACATTTATTTGGATTTAGTGACTTCAGGATTATATAAACTGTGTCCGGTGAAAATGTAGGGTCATCACAAAAAATGTTTGTCCTATTTTTAAAGAATGGCATATTGTCACTAGTTTCATTGGTGAAAACAGAGCTAATATAGTTATTTAATGAATGCGCTGTTGATAAATAATTTGTTTCAAGTTTGCCGTTTACATTTAATGCGTTAATTCCTTCTTTAACTTTTGATTTTTTGTTTATATATGCATAAATTGCTTTTGGGTTATTTTTAACGTTTAAGGCGATGGTTGTTTCATATAATTTAATTTGGTTCCTTATTTCTTTTTTTACTTTATTTCTAATTGATTTGTATTCTAATATTTTTCCTTTGTTTAAAAAACGATTATGTAAACATTTTCTCCAGAGGTTTCTTTTCTTTCTAATTAATTTTTTTAAGTAAGAGTTCATCCAAGGCACTTTTGTTTTAACGACTCCCTTTGTAATTGTTGGAATGAAATATATAAGACCTTTATTGTAAATATCGACAAATTTGTTGTATGTAATTGTTGTATATAATTAGATTATTACAAAATTGTTGTATATAATTGTTATTATTATTATTAATATTATTATTATAATTGTTATTATTTTTATAATTGACAAAATTGTTGTATATAATAAGATTATTATTATTTTTTATTTTTTTAATGTCTTTTAACTTTTTGATAAATTATTCGAGTATTCGATTACTCAAATATTTTTTTTTAGATTTTCTATTTGATATTCGAATAGTTGAAAAGCTCGAACAGTTGGATTTGAAACATTTTGAAAAATGAATAAAAATACTTTTACTATGCATATCACATTATGCATATATTATGGAAACTTCTATTTTAAGACTTTACATCATCATCATCATCATCATCATCATCATCATCATCATCACCATCACCATCATCATCATCATCATCATCATCATCATCATCATCATCATCATCATCATCATCATCATCATCATCATCATCACCATCATCATCATCATCACCATCATCATCATCATTATTACCATCATCATCATCATCATCATCATCATCATCATCATCATCATCATCATCATCATCATCATCATCATCATCATCATCATCATCATCATCATCATCATCATCATCACCATCATCATCATCATCACCATCATCATCATCATTATTACCATCATCATCATCATCATCATCATCATCATCATCATCATCATCATCATCATCATCATCATCATCATCATCATCATCATCATCATCATCATCATCATCATCATCATCATCATCATCACCACCACCACCACCACCACCACCACCATCACCATTATTTTCTCTTAATAATCTCAAAAAAAATCCAAAAAAAAAATCAAATATCTAACAATATTGTAAATTTATTTTATGTTTTTTATGCTCTGTCATGAAAAGTAATCAAAATCAATGATACTATCATGAAATCTATATTACATATATTACTATTTATATTTATAACTATATTAAAAGACTGTGGATTTACAAGATCATAGCCTATATCTTTATCTATATAGATATAGGTATAAAAATTAGAATCTTGTTTTATAATCATTTTTTTGTATTTGATTTTCTCCTAATTAAACTACTAAAGTTTTTTTTTAATTTTTTCATTAAAACAAATGAAATACATAAATACCACACTAAACATCACACCACACAAATGAAATACATGAACATCACACCAGACATCACACCACACAAATGAAATACATAAACTTCACACCAGACATCACACCACACAAATGAAATACATGAACATCACACCAGACATCACACCACACAAATGAAATACATGAACATCACACCAGACATCACACCACACAAATGAAATACATAAACATTACACTAAAAACACAGAAAACAAATGAAATACATAAACTTTACACCAGACATCACACTACGCAAATGAAATACAAAAACATCACACTCTTTTTTTTTTCAATACAATAAAATATGGTAGGTTTTCTATAAAGGACTAATATAATACATAAACCTCACACCAGACTTCACACCACACAAATGAAATAAATTTTTAATAATTCAACAACTATTTTAAATAGAAGTATACTACATCTTTTTAAAATATTATTTCTTTATTTTTTAATAATTCACCTCTCCAAGGCTGAGAAGGCCACTGCCACTACAGATGAGGAAGCTACTTGTAATTATAACCCTCTCTCAACCCTATAACTCCAAAAAACGCGCCTTTATGAACAAGGCGGCTGCGTAGAGAAACAAGTTGAGTGCGGTACTGCCAGGGACGTGATGGGAATTGAACTCGGAACCTCTCGCTTATAAAGCGAGCGCTCTACCACTACCGCATTTTTTTTACCGTATACACCAATACCGCATATTTAAGCTATAAGTTTTTTCTCTAATACTTTACAATTTCCTATTTAAATTCTTAGATCATTACTACTTTACAATGTGCATCAATCAGAATAAGGATTTTTTCACTAAGAAGACCTTCTCAGTCATGTTCGAATGCAGACAAAGGCAAACAATTTTGTACCCACCTCTTTAGTAGAATCAAGGGCATATCAAAAAAGAGATGTTTAAATTTTCAAGAGATTACTGAAACCTAAATGTAGTGAGTAGTGGTTGCCAACAATCTCTAGTTCAATCTATAAATGATCTACGGTATGACCTACAACATATAGAAAATTCATTTTACTTTGCAATATTCATTTTAGTATATTACATTGCATTTTTACAAAAATAATATTTTTTAATGCCAAGGTTTTTTTTATTACAAATAAGTTATTATTAAACAAAGCTTTCAAATCAATTAAAATATTTACTATCACATGAGACATTCTTAATTACATAAAACGGATTTATATTTCCAAAAGTTAGAGTTTTACAGGTAATAAAATGTTTATTAAAAGAAGTTTGCAAAGCATAAATTAGGCTAAATGTCAGTTTATTTTATAAAACTATGAATATAACAATGCATTAAATGTATGTCTATTATACATCCTTGGTAGAATTAAATAACCATGGAAACCACCAAATAATGCTAGAGATATTAAGGTGATTGGTTTTAACAGAATCTATGTGAGAGCTGGCTAAACCAAAAATGAGTGGATTGCATCTTCTGAACTCTGTACTGAGTGTAGAGCCAGAAATAAAAAGTTGACTGAGGAAGTAGAAGGTACTGAAAGGAGGCTTCGATACATCATTCGAGAAAGGTTTTTGAGGTGTCCATTTTAGGTCGATTAACTAGGCAAATAGAAAAAAAGTCTAAAACCACTTATAAAATGTCTCCACTGTGACGCACAGATCAAGTTTTTTCATCCTCTTCTTCTTACTATTTCTGATTATAAATGCTTTTATACAAATACCACATAGTTGGAGAACAAATGGACTAATTTCAAAGCCAGAATAACTGCCTGATCAACCTCACATAACAGCTATCACAGAGACCTTATTCAATTCATTGTTGCTGACCTCTTCTGTTAGCTGTACAGCAAAAAACCACTCTTATTGTTTGTTGCCACGGAACTTTAGATTTTCTTATCAAATCAATTTATCTGTGTGTACTTTTCTCAAACACTACACATCTTATGTTTGTCCTTTTGAATACTGAGCACCAGTTTGGAGTCCTCAGGAAGGACAAAAAATGTGTGCAAAATATATTAGGACAGTGCTGATCTAAATAAGTAAGAATAATCATATTCTATAGATGAGTATTTAACTTAATGAAAATCCTGTTTTTTTTCTATTTAAAAAAGTTATTTTTCTAATAAAATATCTTTAAAGTTTACTTTTTAAATATAAAATGTCAGACAATGGTTCAGAAATCAAAATTTTTTAAATAATTAAATAATTTTCTGATGCAAAACATTTGTCAGCTTTTCTTTTTCTTCACTTTTTTGCATGGTCAATAATAGATTCTTTTACTATTTTGCACCACTCATGTAATAAAAGTCTTTACTACATATTTTACCTAAAACATCAAATCAAGTAATACAAAATTATGATGAAATATATTTCAGTGTTTAGTTAGGAAATTACATTACCGCTCCAGCTTTATCGATTTTTCTTATAAAATAAATAACACTCTTTATCTCTCAATCTTTCTTTTGAAGCCAATTTTTGTTTTTAATACTTTTATCTAACTCAGCAATGCCATATAAACTTTTAACTTGCATTTTATAAATTCTGCATTAACAAGAATTTTTTTACAAATACTCAATTTTTTCTTACTGATTATAATAATTGCCAAACAAAAACTTTTGCAAACTTTTAAAACAAAATTTACATCAATTAACTTCTTCCAAAAAGGGATTTTTAATATTTGAAAAGTTAATATGAATGAACTAAACATAAAAATTTTTTTTTTCAATAATTGATCTCGGGAAAATTTCAGTTATAGAAAACATAGTTGCTTAAATGAAAATGTTGCCATATTTAGATCAATAGCAAAAAACATTCGAAAATTTCTAGAAACTTGAAAAGGTTTTGAGTGAATTTCCAGAATTCGCTTATGATACAAAAAACAACTGATACAAAAGTCTTAAAAGACAGAAACAAAGTCAACAATTTTTTGCCAACCTCAAATACTTTAGGCTGGAGTGCTGTATAGGGTGTGTTGATTTTCCCTTTTTTTAAAAAAATTTGTAAAAAGAGTAGTTTTTTATGTAAGGGAAATATTTAAAACTCTGAAAAAATTAAAATTTTGAAAAAAAAAAAAAATAATAAGCTTGGTAATTTTGCCTTGGAAAAATTAATTGCCCACTCATTACCAAAATTTTATTTTTTCAAATTGGGTCAAGCTGGGTATCAAAAGAAGTGTAATTAAATAAGGATTTTAAAAATAATTACAAATTTTTTTTAGGAATTCTTAAATCTTATTAAACACTTCTGGTAGTTTTTTCTTTTATAAAACTTGAAATTATTGAAATAATATAATTAATTGATATAATATAATTGAATAAATATAAAAAAAGTAATAAAATCAAATAAATTAGAACAAAACAAAAGTTGAAATTCATAAATGATGACATGATTGTAAATAATAAAACTATTAAATAATACAAATAACTTATCTGGAATAAGAAGAGTAAATGACACAAATATAAGTTTTTAAAATATTGGGCTCATTACCATAATAAATGTCACAAAAAAGTTGCAAACAAAAAACATCAAATATAAAAAGTAAATACCTGGCTTTGTTAAATATAGGAGTTTGAGAAAGAGTAATGCTTTTTAAAAAAATAATATTATTATGAGGGATGTATGGTGGATTAGCTACAATATCACCAATATATCCAATGTATCTAAAAACAAAAATAATAATAATAAAATACATATAAAAACAATAATAAAAGAGAATAATCAATCATGTATATCCCATAACTACCCATAACAACAATAATAGTGAAAGTTTCAATGATAAAAGAATGATAATGGTAATAGTAAAAGATATTCTGCATAAGAGTCTTAAGATTAAACCCCACCAAGTTCCATACAGGGTGGCCACCATGTACAGGGTGGCCACTCAAATTTTAAAATTTCTTGACTTTCATATGACTTCTCCATGACTCTTCATAAACTTCTATGATAAATCACTAGAGTAAAATATTCAGTACTTGCCATGCACTTAGTCATTGTCACTTGGTCACTAAAAAATATGCAGACTAAAAACTAATTGATTGAAAGTTCCGAAATCATGCCTGAAAAAAACTTCGATGCATGCATTATAACTGACAAGAGTTTGACAATTGCACAATTTTAAAAATAAATTTTAAGAGACCAAGTAGTGACAATAAGAGTACATGGGGAGTACTAGGTACTAGGTGGCCACAAAATTTTCTAGGACTAGGTGTTTTACCCTAACTCTAATTGCAAACTCTAATATATAGTAATAATATAATATAATAGTGTGCAGATTTAAAAAAAATTAAGCTTTGTAATATTTTGAAAAAAATATATATATTTTTTTCATATATTACAATATGTTCATAACTTTACAAAAATAAATAAATTTATTCTTTGAAAAAAAAAAAGTGAAAACTAGGACACAGACTTTCTTTAATAATTCAAATTGTTTGTTCCCATTCAAATAAGGCATTAAAAACTTGTCAAGCGCATTTTCAGAATAAGGTAGTTTAAAAAACTTTGAATCCAAATAATGAGTTTCAACAACACTTGAGGACTCATTCCAATAACGAATTAAAATATTCATCTGTTTCTCTTGAAATATACGATTCATAGAATCATCATAGGAGACAACGAAAAATGGTGATAGCTGAAGTTCCTTAACTAATGCATTTTTAAAAAAAGACTATATTCCTCAGTTTATTAAATAGCCAATTTTGTTCTCCTCAATTAAAAACCTTTGCTATTTTTAAAATTATGTTTACAAATAGCAAAAACAATTTTGCTATTTGCAAACATAACTTTAAATAACTCACTCAAACCAGTACATGGTCTAAGTGAATAGTTGACACAACAACTTTTTTGTTGTTGTGTCAACTATTCACTTAGACACAACAACAGAAAAAGTTGTTGTGTCAACTATTCACTATTAATTAGTCCACAGTATTTCTGCATAAAGAGTGCAGGCAGGAACAATGTACAACTCAATAGATTTTAGAATCTTTAAAGGTGCTTTAAATGAACAAGATTTTTCTATTGGAAGTAGTTGTTAGTCAAAAAAGATACCATGCTTTTAGTTTCTTCTGTGTTTCTCAGATGTTTCTTACCCATGACTTTTTAGACATTTTATATTATTGATTCATAGTTTAAATAATAACTTAGTTTAAATAATAATTTAATATATTAATATATTAAATAATAAATTTAATATATTTATACACAACTTCTTTAAAACCATAAAGAATTAAATTCATAATCACACAAATCATTAGCCTTTTGCTAACTAATGACACTTATTGCAATTGACATGTTCTTATTTTTCAATGTGTTTTCATTACAATTTATTTATATTTATTCCAAACATTCATTCCAAAATGAGGTTTTGAAACATGGCTTTAGAGATAACAGAAACCATTTCTAACAAAACTGAAAAAAAAAAATGCTTAGAGTGTTTTTAGTAACAACTCTTGTGTAACCTGGGGTGTTACAATAAAACCACACATAGGCGACCATACAAAATAACATTTGTTTAATAATAAATGGTGTAAACTGTATACTCTGTATGTACTCAGCTAAATCTCAAGGATTAAGCCTGTAACCTTCTTATGTTCTAGATCTCATGTTTCTTCAGTAACATATTTTTTCATTAAAGTTCTTAAATTAAATATAAAAATATTATTAAAATTATAAATTTATTTGTCAATATTCAAGAATGATCTTATTCTCATTTTAAAATGAGCTTGTCAACAAAAAAGAGAAATCCCGCAACATCAATCAATATAAAATATTTTATTTAAAAAAAATAAATATCATTTTAAAAAGTTCCATGAACTTCCTATGACTTTCAATGAAAATTTAAGAATTTCATGATTTTTTCCGTGACTAAATAAAATTCCATGACATTTTCATGATTTCCATGATTTTCATGACCAGTGGCCACCCTGTCCATATCCAACTTATTATACATTTTATTATTATTATTAATATAATTTGCACATGAATAATTATGTTATACAATATTGAGAATAACCTTCTTTGTGAGGGAGTTAAGTTCATAGATGATCCTCCAAATCTTTTTAAACTGAAAAGACGTTCACTCAATGACACATTATCAAAAAGTTTACAGTAAAGAAAGAATGAACACAGTAAAACAGCAGATGCAATTTTTCCATCCTAAAAAGAAACATTTTTCCTTTAAATTATTTAAATAAGTTAGGTGGTCTAACAAACAAACAAAAAAATGCAAATAAAAATGATATAATGATAAAATGAAATAGTTAAATATTAATATTTAAATTTTAAAAATGAACTAATTAAAAGCAATTACAGACCATCAGGGTTAAAAACTTAAACTGTTAAATTAAAATAAGTATATAAAGTATTAAAGCAAGTATAATAAAGCAACATGTAATCAAAATATATTAAAGCAACTGTAATCAAAAATTTAGACTAAAATAAAATTTACTTTTTCATAGAAATTCAATGAAAGAAAGCAACATATTCTTTCAATTTTTCTAATTTTATTTACAATTTATTATTTATAAAATTTTGTAAAATTTCAGTAATTTATTCAAGCCATATTATAAAAATCCAGAAAACATTTTGCAAAAAAAAATCCGGAATTTATTTCCTTTATATTTGTCTTGATATGTCTTTAAGCTGACAATTTTTTAAATTTTTTGAAACTTTTTTTTGTTTTTTGTATGACTAAAAAAAGTTAAAAAATAATTGCAAAAATATATTTAAATTTGTATTTACAGAAATTCTTTTGGAAATCCAGAAAAACTAAAAGTTGAAATCTAGAATTAGAAATCCAGAAATTAAATAATCTATAATCTACAAAAATCTAAAACATAAGTTTAGAAGTTTTCATTTTAAATTGTAAAGCAAGCTAATAAAATATGCCACCCCATAGTTATCTTACACAAAGTCTACATCTTCTTTTAATAAAGAGTCAAATTTCTAAAATAACTAACCAATAAATCATCATATAATTCTCCAGCTGAATATATACAATATATGAGATTTTATTTTCAACACCTTCACTTCCAACAAGGCTGCAAGCAACCACTATTAGAGTTGGAAGTTACTGAAAGAGAAAAGATGAAGTTTATAGAGCAAGATAACAATTAACAGACGACTTAAAAGATTGCAAATTATATGAATTAGGAAAACAAGATGAAGGAAGCAAATTTTCAAAAAACTGATATTTGAGAAAAAAAACTAGACGAGTAAAATCTTTTAGAGCACTTAGATATAGCTAAGGTACAATGAAGCAACTATGAAACGTCTCATTATTGTGTCTTCAAACAACTTTTTCCTTCTTCAAACAAGTACTGTGTTTTTTCCTCCTTCATTTTTTTTCTTCAAACATGTACTATTAGGCTTGGACAGGAATGGGGTGCAATTGCGCGCTTTAACTGACCACGCTTATAATATTTTTTCTTTACAATTTGACCATGGCGGTTTCGATCTCTTAACAAATTAAATGCTATAAAAAAAATTGTTATGCTATAAATAACTTTTAATTTTTGATCTTTTCTAAAGTTTTTATTTTACGCTTTAAATAAAATGAAAAAGTAATTATAGTGATAGTTTAAAATAAACCTATTTTGTGTAAGTTAACAAATAATGTTATATTTAAACTTTTTTTATGTAGTCATGTTTTTTTTAATGATAAATTTAAATATAATAATTTGTTTGAAACGATTTTTCAATGTCTTTCTAAAAATCTTTTGTAAGAAAATTTTTTTAAATGCTATGTATAATATTATGAATAAGTTAAATTAAATCTTTCGCTGTAATGGAATGACTTAATTGCTTCGCTTTTTTTTGTTTCTATTTTTAAAAAGAATTGTTTAAAACCTTTTTTAAATGGTTAAATGATTAAAAATTACTATTTTAAATAGACTATGGTATTTTTTCAAACAATTTTTTTTTTGCAACTTTTTGGAAAAAATAAATGTTTATACAATTTTAAAATAATATATAACACTTTTTAGTAACTTAAAAATTGTTCATACATTAAACAATCATTAGAAGTAATTTGTAAAAGCATTTGTAACATTTTGCGTAACATTATTAAAATTTTTCAAAAGATTTTCAAAATCTTAATTATTTTAAACGCAATTAAAAACATAAAAAAAAAGCAATTTTCGCTTCGAGTTTTTTTAGTTTTATTTTAGTGCTTATATATTTTTTTTTTCATAAGGAATTTCTTTTTTCGTTATTATTTTTTCTTTTCAATATTCTTCCTAGTTTGAGTTTAACTAGTGTTTCTTTTTTCAGCCCATTTCTAAAATGTTTAAAAATCATCTAAACATCTAAGCAGCCATGATCAAATTGTCAAATAATAAAACCATTTGAGTGGTCAGCATTAGCGCTCGACCGCACATCATTCCAAGTCTGTACTATGTTTTTTCTTATTCAAACAAGTACTTTGTTTTTTCTATTAACAATCATTGGATTTACAATTTACAATTGTTTGATAAACAATTTTCTTTTTTTTTAAATCTCATTATCAATCATCATAATTAGGCAAAAATTTTCAATTTTCAATCTTATCATTTACACTATATTCAGGCTTTTTTCTGGTGATTCTGTATATACTATCATTAGTTGTTTTTCTGGGTCTTCCATATCAAATTTTGTCCAATTTAATACCAACTGTCCGAAGTGAGTTTTTTTTATTGTACAATCTGATAACAATTGTCCAATGTTAGTTTTTTTCTTCCAAATTGTTCAATGAAACTTCTTAACTTTCTTGTAACATGTTTTTGATTCCAACACTTCTCTTGTAACATGTTTTTGATTGCAACACTTCTTTTGCAACATGTTTTTGAGAAATAATTAATTTTTTTTGTCGAACTACTAGCAAGACTCCAGCCAAGAAATTTTCCTTTGATTCCTTTCAAAACCGATCTTTCACCCTATTTTTAAAAATTTTGTGGCAAATTTTAGGTAAAAATTGTTTATCTTTTGTGGACGTAAGTAAAATTATTTTTGCACTGGAAGTAAGTAAAATGATTTTTGAATGGACTTAAACAATGTATTTTATATGTATATACTTTATTTAACATTAAGTTAACAATCTTAAAAAGAAAAGATCGGGAAGTGTTTGCAAATAAGAATGAAACAAGTTCTTTTTCTAGATTTATTAGACACATTTTCAAATTCTTTATAAAATAAAAAAAACACATAAGGTACACAAAAATAACTTTGTAAAAATGAGAGTTTATGTTTGTAGAATAAAAATACGATTAATTATAACTGTAAGTATGATTAATTAAATCAATGAACTCACCAAACAATGGACTAATATAACATTGTCTTTGTTTTGTTTAAGAAAATTATTTAATTTCCTACACAGTGATATAAGTTTCTCGAGTGGGGGTGCCTTCTTTGGATTCCAACCACATTCAAAAACCTAAACCACCCAGAAAAAGAAAATGTAATACATACAAATACAAATTAGACACTAGTTACATATGCATATATGGTACATACGCATGCATACCATATATACATACATATTACAAATACATAAATATTTTATTGATATGTATATTACATACATATTTATATTACATACACATGTATATTACATACACATATATAATGCATACATAAATATGACATGAACATTAATATGTAAATGGTAATAATACATTATAAATAATAATACATTACTATATAATATATGACAAAATATAATACATTAATATGTTATATATGTTTTACTGTGGTAAACAAGATTTTTCAGCCCTTGTGTTTCTTTTCTTCTTTTTATAATTTAAATTAAATTTTGTGTTATATCCCATTAGTATCTAATTATTTAATTATGTAATTAAAAACATCTTTAAAATATTTATCTAAAAAGTCCAGAATTTTCAGTAGTTATAAATTTTTATGAGTATTTTTTACAAGAAACTTGTAAATGCCCCCATTAAAACTATATGGAAAAAAAATATAAACTGCTGAACATTGCATGAGTTAGGTCATGATCAGCTCGCTACATTTTTTTTTAATTCAGCAAGATCCATGATATACTCTGTTGTTTTGTAACATCATCTTTTTAATGCAAAGACTATGAGAAAACAATTTTGATATAAAATTATCTCTTGTGCTACATTGTTTCATAACTAGGGTGAATCTAATTGACTCAACTTACAAGACTTAGATAGTTACATGCTTGGCATATAGCATACACAACATTTTTTCACATCTTATTTGACTCGAAATAGATGTTTTGCTTTTTGTTCTTTTCTGTCCCCCTGCATATTATCTCATCACTTGCACTGTATTTTTTGTTGACAATGTTTTTGACAAATTAATCATAATTTGTTATTTATTTAAACAGGAGTTAAAGGTAACTTGACTTTCAGGAGTCAAAAAAAGCATTCACTAACCACTGTGAATCAGAAAGAATGTCAGATTTTATATTGTCTCACTCAACCAAAATCTTGAGTCTTAATTTAGTATTTGTTTATATTTATCTTTGAAGAATGTTAAAAAATAAAAAGCTTCTTTTTCTCAATATATTTTTATTTCTGTCATTTAAAACAAGTCACTTAAATTTTTTTTTTAATTTAACTTTGAATTAAAATCGTTGTTATCAGCCCATCAACGGTTGCTGTTCTTGAACAAAGTGACCTTTGCTGTTGGTGAAACATTTTTGTAGCAAAGTCCAAGTTTTTGTTCCGTGTAAATTCAATAAAAGAAAGTATACATGTAAGTATTCCTTTGCAAAAACCCAACTCAAAAAATCTTTTATTTGATAAAATCAGGAAATAAAATAATTTCTTGAATTTCTCATAATTGTGTAAAACTATTTTTAAACTCATTATTTTTTCCATTTTTATTTCCATTATGTTTACATTTTTGAATTTAAAGAAAGTGTCTTTTTGTAAAGCTTTTTAAATTTAAAAAGATTAAAAAAAAACATCATAATATGGTTTTTTTAATATTAACACATCATTTTTAATATTAATAAAAACACATTACAATATATTTTTTTAATTTAAAAATAACATTAAAAAATGCATCATAATATGCTTTTTTTTACTTAAAAAAAACATAAAAAAACATTTTTTTAAAAACTTTATTTCTATTTACAGCAAATTATAAATTGTAAATTTATTATGGTATTTATTGCAATTTATAAAAATTTATATTTGTAAAACTATGCATTTAAAAATCAATTTTGAAAGTTGAATGGAAAATGCTGACTAGGTATTTGATTTCAATGCTCTAAATTAGTGTAAACAAACCAATCATATCTACTTTACTAGATAACTCAAAGCCCAATGGAAAATGAAGTGCTCAATCTCAACTTCCCTGACACATCAATAACTGGTCTTCTTTAATTGCAGTAAGATCTTTTTTGCATTCATCTTCAGATGCTAGATCATTCTAGCTAAACAAGTCGATTTAGGTGTATTAAAAAAATAAAATAAATGGTGAACGTTTTTCTAAATGAGCATTATTTTTTTTACCAACTGGTGGAAACCTAATGGTTGTACCTATTGGATGTCCTGCCAACAAGATTTTATAAATTGTCATTATTGCCAACAAGATTTTATAAATTGTCATTAAAACAAGTATCCCCACAGGTTATAAAGAAACTTTATGTCATAATGGAACTTTCTATTAACAAAGCCAATTAATTGGAATTCAATTATGTCATAATGGAACTTTCTATTAACAAAGCCAATTAATTGGAAGTATGTTATATCATATGCTCTCCTTATTTTCTTCTTTTATTGAGTATTTTTTATTGTCATATTAAGTAGTGAAAAGAACATTGGTATTTTTACCCTATTCCATGTTATTAATAGTTTTTTTTCAAAAAATTTTGAACTTTTTGTATATACTTAAGACTTATTAAGAATTAAAGTGTCTGAAAAATGGCTAGTTAAGGTCATCCAAAAGTATGATATGGATTTAAGGAATCCATATCACATTTTTATCATGTAAAAAATTTATAAATTTTTTTTTTAAACATTTTTTGCTTCTAACAAAGCTGTTAGCAACCACTATTAGTGTTGGAAGTTACTAGAAAAGAAAAGATGAAGTTTATAAAACAAGTTAACGATTGACAGACAACTTAAAAGATTGCAAATTATATGAATTCCAAAGAACTTAAAGAAAAAAAAGACAAATAAGAGTTTTTGGAGCACTTAGGAACAGCCACAGAAAAAGGGCACGATAAAGAGATGCAACCTTAGCAGATGCTAATTTTGCAACAGACTTGATATATGGTTTCCAAGAAAGATCAGAAATAAGATTTATTCCTAGAAGATGAAGGGTAGATGACTCATGGAGTACATTACCGTTCATAAATATTGGAAGATCTAATTTATTTCGATAACGATTGGCTGAAAAAAATTGGGTTTTATCTTAATTAAAGTTCACCAGCCATTGTGAGCCCCATGCCGTAGCAGAAGTAAGATCCTTTTCAAGCTCAAATGCCCTCTCCAAGCTATCAGAGAATGTTGGCTTCTTATCATGACAAGATATCAGTATATCAGCGAACAATGCCACCTTAAATGTGAGAATATCTGGAAGATCGTTAATGTAAATTAAAAAGAGTGTAGGACCAAGGATTAAACCTTGAGAAACCCCTGAAGTTACAGGATAAATCTAAATATTTTAATATTTCTTAGGCAGTGGAAAGGAAAAGATTTCAAAGGGTCTTGTGTATGTTCAAAAGACATCATCTTTTACACTAGACTTGATAAACCAGCATGTTCTAAACCAACATTCTGTATTTGTACAAATTTCTGTACAAATTTCAACTTTTGGGTTGGGTTTTTGGGTTTGGTCTGACGAGCTAGAAAATGCGCCTGTGGTGTTTAAAAATAAAGAATGCTGGAAACTAATAAATCTTAAAAGTCTAGATTATTGGTACGAAATTTGTATTAAACATACATTAACATAATTAACATACATTAACTATACATTAATATAATTAACTATACATAATTAACTGTACATTTGTATGAAAACATTAACTATACATTAGTAAGAAAATACAGTGTGAAAAGATATTCCAAAAAAATGTAATATGCAACACTATATAAATATATCCAAAGATTTTTTTGTCTAGAGAAGAGTCCAGATTTAGAACCACCTCCTTAATTGCATCTTTTGATTGAATTTATATGTTCTTTTCTATATGTCTTTATTTCTATATGTCTAAATATGAATATTTGTGTATTTGTAATGTTTATTATTAAAATGGAATTTTAATATGAAAAAACAAAATTTTAGCAGTTTGAGCTGCAACTTTTTTGAACTTTTTTTCTTGTTGTAACATTAATAAAATTCATCATAAAAATTGCCAGAAGGAAGTCAAATAGCACTAACAGATCATTTTGAGTTCAACATAACTGAACCAGTTAATTTAAAAAGAACACGAGCCTTTTAACAGTTTTTTAAAATTTAAATTAACTTTTAAAATTTAAAAAAACTTTTAACAGTTTTTTAAAATTTAAATTAAAAATTTCTGTTTTTATTATAATAAAAATTAACTTACAAAAACTGTTTTTTTTTTATTTATTTAATTCTGTTCTTTAGCACCATTTTTCAAACTTTTGACAACTTTTAACAATGCACTTATAATGCATACGAAAGACATTAAAGTAATAAAGAAATTTTGTTTTGGTTAAATTCTTAGGTCAAAGCATAAATTAACATTTGCTGAATTCAATAACACCTTCCTATTCAAGACCTTGCACAGGTGTTAGGGTAGGTAGGAAGAAAAGGTCTTGAGGAAAAATTTAATTTTAAACACGTTAAAAATCATTTAAACTAATATAACAAAGATTACTGGTGAAATCTTTTTTATTTGAAAATTATTATACTTAATTCTTAAAAAAATATTACTCTTAGCATTATCTTTTGTTTCTTTATCACAAATTAAACTTTATCATAAATTATAGTAAAATTTTTTGTCAAAAAACACATTAACTTAGTCAATCAGCAAAACCATGGGTCTTGCTGGCTTTTTATGGAACAAACCAGTTTAGTGAATTTATTTGAAACTAAATCAGCAACACGATTACGAACATTACAGTTCTGATTTATAACCTTACACAGGTTCATGGGATTTATAACCTTGCACTGGTTTATGGGAATTAAAATCTTTCACAGGCTCATGGAAATTAATTTTAAAAGTTGAAAGTTTCAAATTAATACAAAAGTACAAACAAAACAAAGTATTCAATAAGTATTGCTAATGAAAACCTAACAATGTTGTGTATTGTGTACAATGATACTGTGAATTGATAAGTATATTCAAACTTTGAATTTATGAATTCTAACTGCAACATGCTTTGAATTTATGAATTCTATGCGCAAGTAGAATGCACAAGTTTATTTATGCGCAAGTAGAATGCAGCCAAAATAAAGTAAGTACAAAAAACACTACAACTGGGGAGGGAGGGGGGGGGGAATTCAACTAGGAATCAGAAAAAACAGTAAATGGAATTAAGAGCAATGTAGTAATGAAAATGTATTGTTACATATTACAACCAAACATATTCTAACGTTTCTTATTAATGTTAAAACAGAACTATTCCTTTCTACATTAAAGAGAGAAACCGACTAACTATTACTATTAGAATACTACTAACTACACTATGAATTTCAGAATCAGATAAAAGAATTATGAAATTATCAATGACTCAGCAAGCATAAGATGATGAGAAAAAATTACAGGAAACAGCTGTTATTGTGATTGCAACATGGATTGATACAAGAATAGTTAATAAACATGGTAATAAAAAATTATTGACAACAATAAAATAAATAGAGCTCAGAGCTCATGTTTTTTATTTCTAAAGAAAAAAATTCTCTTTTTGTAAAGACTTTGATGTTGAATGTCTAATTTAATTGATTTTGTTTTATATGGCAGATTGATCAACTGAACAAAAAGTTTAACCGGTTACAGAGGCAGCAAGCAAATTTATTCTCACAAAAAGATATAGCTTTTTAAGTGGAAAAGATTTGTCAAGACAGTTAATGTCTACAGTTAATAAGCCAAAAATGCGAATGCCTTTAATGATTGCTAAAACCTGATAAATAGCATACTAAGTATATCTTCAGTCAACATAGCAATATATAACTACATATTTTAATATATTTTATATTATAAATATAATAAAATACAAAAAAAACATACCCTATCATTAAGTTTATCTGTTCGATAAGTTCGCTGAGAAACATTAACAACAACATAACTATTTGCATGTTTGTTATCCATATAATTTCGAACATCATCAATATTATTCTTATATCCTACTTCAATGCCATCAACAGGAAAAGACATGACTAAAAATAACATACATACATTTACTATTGTAGATTAATATATTTCACACACTTTAAGTTTTATAATGCAGACAAGTATTTAAAAAAAATAATAATAATGAATAATAAAAAAAAACAAAATTTTAGTTGGTAGGTTAAAAAAGATGGTAGGTGATAGTTGGTAGGTTAAAAAAGGTGGTAGGTGTTAGTTGTTAGGTTAAAAAAGGTGGTAGGTGTTAGTTGGTAGGTTAAAAAATGTTAAATATTAAAGCTCTCATACATTCTCATATGTGTATTTTTTGATGGATTATGTATAATATATACATTTTTATTGTAAATATTTTTAAATATTTTTGTTGTTATAAATTCTGTCTGACTTATTTGAAGCTTAATTTAATTTTTTTTGCAACATGCATCAAAAATACTTAAATGGGCCTAGACCACTCAATTTTTCCCTTTTGCTCCATTTATGACACTGAGCACTTTAACTTTTTCTAAAAAGAACTTTAAAAAAGTTATTTTCTATTGTTTTAAGACAAATACTTTTGAATAAAAAGTTTCATTTGAGTGAAATGGCATAAAATCTCAGTGAAAGGAGTGCCACTACATCGACTGAAGGTTTGGCATATGACAGCAATCTTTTCTTTTATTATTCTTTCTTTTTCTTCTTCTTCTGAAAATGCTGAACGCTATAAATGTAGAAAAACTAGAAACAATTTGTAGTAAGTAATTAATGTTATGAAAAAAAAGTTTGTTACAAAATTTGAATGTTTGATATGAACGCTATTTACAAATGAAACAAATTCAGACAATACTAAAAACAAAGAATATTTAATTTATTTCAATTTTATTTGAAAATATTGCTAAATTTTGCTTAAAAGTTAAATTTTATTTATTAAAAAAAAATGTGTTCATTTATTACTCTATTTTTCAATTTTTTTTTTTCTAAAAATAAATTCCTTGTAAACGTGTTTGTTAAATTTTAAATGTACATTAAAGTTTTTTCATAAGGCAAGTGAAAAGTGCAAAAATATATACTTTTTTAAAAAATGTAATGAAATGATTTTTACAATAAGTTATAATTTTTATTTGTTACTCATCAACTTTTTAAAAACAAAAAACCATTATTAGTTGCAAAGCAGTTTTTACAAATATGAGAAAAAATAGTTAACAATATTTAACATACTATAATTCATTTATACAAGTGTCAAAAAATTAGTTTATACCAAATAAAATAAAAAAATGTAATATTTAATTTAGTTATTTAATATTAAAAAAAACATTCCATTAAATATATGTTAACATAATTCCAATAATCTTAACATTAGGTTATTTTCAATTGGACAATTTAGTTTAAAAAAGATAAAAAAAAATAAAGAAATAAAGAAAATTTCATGACATCAAACACACATTAAGTTAAAGTTTACATTTTTTATTTAAAAGAAGGTCTGTATATATATATATATATATATATATATATATATATATATATATATATATATATATATATATATATATATATGCATTATTATATAGCAAGAGCAATAGCTCAGTGCATATGAAACACACACGCAAACAAAATATTTAAGAGTTCTTGCCATTTTCTTACTCCTGATTCCATTCTCTATCTCTACAAACCTTTTATTTGTTCCTGTATGTATGTCATACTTGAGCTGGTTCTTCTAATGATGCTTTCTCTTCTAGGCAAGGTTCAAAAACGCATTGTAAACATAGTTGGACCCACTCTATCTACTTGAGCCTCTTTCCTATTCCTGTAAAGTTGCATCTCTTTCTCTTTTTTACAAAAACTATCATGGGCGCTGCTCAAAGGAGCTATAATCTCTAGTTCCATCAATTAAAACTCATTCTTGCTTGACTAGTCATTAAGCAAAGTCTCATTTGTTTACTGTATCAGTCCCTGCATGTTCTAAAAATTTTTATTTGTCTAGTTTTTTTCCCCGCACTTGAACTCTTTGGAACTCTCTCCCATATTTTCTTGACTCTTACAATCTCATACAACTTTTCATTTTTATTTTCAAGTTTTCTGTCAACCGATTCTTTGCGCTATAACTTTAATCTTTATATTGTAATAACTCCTAACCTAATAGTGGTTGCAGCCTTGTTGGGAGTGAATCAAAATTTAAAAAAATTAAAAATCAAGAAATACTGATTAAAAATAATTAATTAAAAATCTTTATAATTATTTTATTATTTTAGTTTAAAAAAGTTGTAAAAAAACTTTATCATATAAAAAATTATTTAATTATTATTAATAAAACAGTTATTTAAACAAAACCTAGTCTAGTAAATAACAATTTCAAAACATTTATCAACAAAAGGACAACACAAATTTTGCAAATGTTATTGATAGCTCTTGATGGCTTAATGACAAGTCCGCTTGTTAACAACATATTTCAGTTTTGTGGGTGGGAATAATTGTGCCGGGGGATTTTCTTTATAATAAAGCCTACTATATATATACATATATATATATATATATATATATATATATATATATATATATATATATATATATATATATATATATATATATATATATATATATATATATATATATATATACACACACACATAAATATACAGCCTGCGAAACTTGAAGGATTTTCGTTCGGCATGAGAGTACCGTACTAAGCCGATGCCGAGTTGGCAAAAAACTTATTTGGAGTTTTTGCTTTCTGTGACAAAAGAGGTAATGAATAATTGATTATAAAAGCATTGATTTATAAAAGCTTAGCTTTAGACTACAACATTTTAAAGAATCTAGCAATTAAACTTTATGTTTAATTGCTAGATTCTATTTCTATGAATGTAGCAATTAAACTTTATGTTTAATTGCTACATTCATAGAAAAATTTAAAAATTAGTGATTTTTTAGATTCAAAGTTGTTTGTTAACAAATAAAAAAATTATAGTTTATTTATTACATTTTTATTGGTTTTTTAGATTGATCATAAATAGAACATTACTTAGAAATAAAAATTTAGTTTATATGCTTCAGGAAAGGATTTTGTTAACAGCAATTAATTTTAAAAAAACGAGTAGACCGTTTACAGTTTACATTCTGTTGTACTAACCTCTACTGGAAAAAACTATAGATTACTTTTCCTACAGTTGCTAATTTCCATTTTTTAATAATTAAAAAAAAAAACACTTTTTGAAATTGTAGCATAGTATGAACTTGTAACTTTAGGTAAATAAATGTTAAACTTTACACAGCTGTCACATGCGTATAAGAATGTAAAATATGGTCTAAAAAGTAATTCTTTTTTATGACTGATGTTCAGCGTGCAAATATTTCTGTTGGTAATTAAGCACAGCTATTTTATTGTGACAATTTTTCAAAAGCTCTGAATATTCTACAAGGTATTTCGACAAGTTTTACACCAAATTAAACTTTATCTTAAGCACTTGTTTGAAAACCGTAGGATTTAAACACTATTTTCTAATGGTATTTAAATCCTCCATTTAATTCAAACACCATTTTCTAACAGTTCTATTAGGCATTATGACTTGTTTTGAGTTTGCTTTGTGTACACTGCCATGCTTGAATAAACTTGAGAAAAAACTAAAAAACTAATTGAAAGAAAATGAATGAATTCTTTTTTTAAATAAAACTTATCAAATTAAAAAAACAAGTAATTACAATAAATAATGAACTTATAATGAACCAATGTCACATATTTTTCAAATATATTTATTTTTGCATGCCAACACTTTAAGAGATTCAGGTCGGTCACACACATATATATATATATATGTAAATTATGTTAGTGTATTTTACAAATAGAGTGCTCAATGTTCTTAAAGAACAGAGCAATAATTAATTAGTAAAAAACACTTATCTAACTTTTATCTTCGACTTGGAGTTTCACCATTGCTGGATCATCAGGAAGAGTTACTAAATCTCAAAAAAAATTCAATTTATAGAAAAAAATATTTTACAGGAAGTTATAAATTATTATAAAAAATTTTTAATTACTATATTTTTTTGTTAACGGGAAGTTACAGAAAGTAATTATGAAATAATTTTCTTTGGAATGGGGATAGTTTAATTTGGTCATTTGTTTTTATAATTTTTTAAGAGGTATTTATTTTCGTGCCTACATTTAGAAATTAATTCAGATTTTTTATTTAATAAATTTTCTTGATTCAAATGAGTAATTATTTCAAATTTTTCTTGCAAACATAGCATACATTTTTTGGAAATGTTATTATAGGCAGGGGCAGATTTTAGAATAGACCATTGTAAATTAAAATTTTTATTTTTTTCTTTTAAATCCCAAATATATTTTGACAGCATAGTCTCTTTTGAATATTTTTTGTGTTTAAACGATTGTTTGTGGTTGGCATAACGTTTTTTCCATTCCCCCTCGGTTAAGCCAATATATTGTTTATCAGGGTTGTTTTGTGAGGAAACAATGCATTTGTAAATTACATTTTTCGAAAGGCATTTTCCATTTAGAGGGCAATCTATTTTTTGTTTACAATTACAATAATCAGTGTTTTTTTCCTTTATATGTTCATTTTTATTAATTAACGCGTAGTTGTGGCCTTTTATAATTCTTTCTAAATTTTTTGTACAACTATAACTTACTTTAATGGTATTTCTGTTAAAAATCTTATGTAATTTATTAGAGGGAGGAAAATGTTTGTCTACTAATTTTAGAAAAATTTTACCAATATTTGTTGAAACATTTTTGCTGTACGGGGGGTTAAACCAAATTATGTTTCTATTTCTATTACGCTTTTTTGCAATTTTCTTTTCAAATTTTAGCTCGAAATTTTGAAAGCCACTTTTTTTAAGGGCATCTTCATAAACGCGTTTAGAGGAGTTAAAAATATTTTCATTAGAAGAGATTTTTGCTGACAAAACAAGTAACATTTACCAAATTACCCCAGAAACTCATCAAAAAATACTGCGCGATAATATTTCTAATAATTATACAAAAGCACCAAAAAACTTGGAAAACGCCATTAATTTAGAAGCTCAAAACATCGCCAAAAATATTAATTTAGATGCGAGAATTGAATCAGTTGCACCAGCGCAAGCGTTTGTTTCGCTAAAAGATCACAAACCAAATTTTCAAAATAAACTCCCTTGTAGGCTACTAGTACCTTCAAAAAGTGAACTAGGGCACGTTAGTAAAATAAAACTAGACAAAATTAATAACTCTAAAAAAAAAAAAATACCACTGATGTTATAGATTGGTTTTCTAAAATTAACAATAAAAATGAATGCACATTTATACAATTTGATATTATTGATTTTTACCCCTCAATTACAGCAGAAATTTTAGATAAAACAATAGAATTTGGAAAATCCCATTTAGAAATTACTGAGGACACTATCCGTATAATTAAGCACTGCAGAAAAAATTTACTCTATTTTGATAAGGAAACGTGGAAGAAAAAAACCACGCACGAATGCTTTGATGTAACAATGGGAAGTTACGACGGAGCAGAAATTTGCGAATTTGTAGGTTTATATATTTTAAATACCCTTGCTAAAATAATCCAAATTAATCAATTAGGTCTTTATCGCGACGACGGTTTAATAATAATGCATAAAAAATCAGGGCCACAACTCGATAAAATTAGAAAAGATATTATTAAAGTTTTTAAAAATATTGGCTTCCTAATTGAAATAAATATAAATTTAAAAATAGTGAATTTTCTTGATGTCACATTTAACCTCTCAGAAAGTTCCTATAAGCCCTACAAAAAACCTAATGACGAATTATTGTATATTAATGTAAATTCTAAAACAAATTCCAATTTCAATTAACAATAGGCTAAACCAAAACTCTTCTAATGAAAATATTTTTAACTCCTCTAAACGTGTTTATGAAGATGCCCTTAAAAAAAGTGGCTTTCAAAATTTCGAGCTAAAATTTGAAAAGAAAATTGCAAAAAAGCGTAATAGAAATAGAAACATAATTTGGTTTAACCCCCCGTACAGCAAAAATGTTTCAACAAATATTGGTAAAATTTTTCTAAAATTAGTAGACAAACATTTTCCTCCCTCTAATAAATTACATAAGATTTTTAACAGAAATACCATTAAAGTAAGTTATAGTTGTACAAAAAATTTAGAAAGAATTATAAAAGGCCACAACTACGCGTTAATTAATAAAAATGAACATATAAAGGAAAAAAACACTGATTATTGTAATTGTAAACAAAAAATAGATTGCCCTCTAAATGGAAAATGCCTTTCGAAAAATGTAATTTACAAATGCATTGTTTCCTCACAAAACAACCCTGATAAACAATATATTGGCTTAACCGAGGGGGAATGGAAAAAACGTTATGCCAACCACAAACAATCGTTTAAACACAAAAAATATTCAAAAGAGACTATGCTGTCAAAATATATTTGGGATTTAAAAGAAAAAAATAAAAATTTTAATTTACAATGGTCTATTCTAAAATCTGCCCCTGCCTATAATAACATTTCCAAAAAATGTATGCTATGTTTGCAAGAAAAATTTGAAATAATTACTCATTTGAATCAAGAAAATTTATTAAATAAAAAATCTGAATTAATTTCTAAATGTAGGCACGAAAATAAATACCTCTTAAAAAATTATAAAAACAAATGACCAAATTAAACTATCCCCATTCCAAAGAAAATTATTTCATAATTACTTTCTGTAACTTCCCGTTAACAAAAAAATATAGTAATTAAAAATTTTTTATAATAATTTATAACTTCCTGTAAAATATTTTTTTCTATAAATTGAATTTTTTTTGAGATTTAGTAACTCTTCCTGATGATCCAGCAATGGTGAAACTCCAAGTCGAAGATAAAAGTTAGATAAGTGTTTTTTACTAATTAATTATATATATATATATATATGTGTGTGTAGATTATTTATTAATCAAGAAAATTTATTAAATAAAAAATCTGAATTAATTTCTAAATGTAGGCACGAAAATAAATACCTCTTAAAAAATTATAAAAACAAATGACCAAATTAAACTATCCCCATTCCAAAGAAAATTATTTCATAATTACTTTCTGTAACTTCCCGTTAACAAAAAAATATAGTAATTAAAAATTTTTTATAATAATTTATAACTTCCTGTAAAAAATTTTTTTCTATAAATTTTTTTGAGATTTAGTAACTCTTCCTGATGATCCAGCAATGGTGAAACTTCAAGTAGAAGATAAAAGTTAGATAAGTGTTTTTTACTAATTTATATATATATATATATATATATATATATATATATATATATATATATATATATATTGATATTTAAGGCTATTTTGTATTATAATAATAAAACAAAACTCATAGTCGTAAAAGAGTGCTCAATATTAAAAAAATACTTCAAATATAGCGATATACATATATATTAACGAAGAAAAAACAACTTTTTCTATGGTACTTTAAGTTTCATGCCTATACGGCAATCATCAGCCATTGAATACAAATTCAAAAACAAAAAAACCCGCTAAAATTACAAAATACTGTGTAGTATGATCTTAACGTCGCTAAGAAAAAACAAAATATTAGCTAATCACCGGTGTCAAAAAAAGATAAGAGGAATTTATTCTTATTCTAATTTTAGCGGGTTTTTTTGTTTTTGAATTTGTATTCAATGGCTGATGAATGCCGTATAGGCATGAAACTTAAAGTACCATAGAAAAAGTTGTTTTTTTTTCGTTAATATATATGTATATCGCTCTATTTGAAGTATCTTTTTAATATTGAGCACTCTTTTACGACTATGAGTTTTGTTTTATTATTATAATACAAAATAGCCTTAAATATCAATATATACGCTCCAATTAGTTGAGCACTCTACTCCAAGTCGTCCACACAATGGAGAAAATAAACTTTAATTACTCAGTCAAAAATATTCCTATTCCAACGGAAAAAGAATTCTTATTACAGTTACTGGAGAAGACTGAAGCACTCATAAAAAGAATGAGGTGGAAAGCTTTATTCTTTCTGAATAAATTTTCTGACGAAACTAATTCATCCAAACCCGAGAACTATGGCATTAAATCTGCAAAATGTCCTCCTCATATAAAAGAAATGGCTATGTTTGAAAATGATTTAATTAATCTAGTTAAAAATATTAAATTTCGTAAAGTGAACAACAAGTTTCAAGAAAAGCTTTCTAGCGATATAAAATCTTTGCGCAAATCACATAATACTTTAACTCAAGCCAACAAAACCTCTAATATGTACAGAATTTCCAAAGAAGAGTATAACCACCTCCTTAAGAACGCTGTTACATCTACATATAAAAAGGCTGACCAAAATCTGAAAGATCAAATAAATATTGAAAGCAAACACCTTTTAACTAATCACGATGTTTTCAACAGAATTGAATTAAATGGCACCTCCAATTGTTTTATCACTCTAAAAGACCACAAGGATAATTTTTTAAACAACCCTACAGTTCGCCTATTAAATCCTGCAAAAAATGAAGTAGGTAGAGTTTCTAAAGTTATTCTGTCAAAAATAAATAGTGATCTTAGAAAAAAAGTTTGCATCAACCAATGGCTAAACTCACAGAACGTTATAGATTGGTTTCAAAGTATTAAAAAAAAACATTTATACAAATTCTTAATTTTCGATATAACTGATTTTTATCCTTCAATTAATGAAAATTTACTGAATAACGCTATAGCCTTTGCTGAAAAATACTTTATTATGAAACAAGATGAAAAAAAGGTAATATACCATGCCAGGAAATCATTATTATTTAACAACAGTGAAGGTTTGAATAAAAAAAGTGGAGGCTTATTTGATGTCACCATGGGAGCCTTTGATGGCGCAGAAGTTTGTGAGTTAGTTGGAATATTTATCTTGTTTCAATTATCACAATCTTACGATAAAGATGAATTTGGATTGTATAGAGATGATGGTCTAGCAGTGTTTAAGAACCGGAGTGGCCAACAGATGGAAAAAATTAAAAAGCACTTTGTGAAAGTTTTTAATAATAATGATCTTCATATATCTATCAGCTGTAATTTTAAAATTGTTAATTATCTGGACTTAACGTTAAATCTTAATGACAGTTCTTTCCAACCATACTGCAAGCCTGGTAATTCCATCAGTTATATAAATGCTGCCTCTAACCACCCTCCTAGTATACTAAAAAGCCTTCCTCAAACTAGAGAACTAAGATTGTCAACCAATTCTTCTAACGAAAATATTTTTAAACAATCCATTCCTCCTTATCAAGATGCATTATTTAAATCAGGTTTTATCTGCAAATTCACCTACCATTCAAATAAAAAACAGATCTCATTCAAAAATCACAAGCGAAACATAATCTGGTACAACCCACCTTTCAGTACCAATGTTGCAACAAAAATAGGAAGTCGTTTTTTGAACATGGTAGACCTGCACTTTCCGTTTGGTCACAAACTTCGTAAGATATTTAATCGAAATAACATTAAAATAAGCTACTCATGTATGCCAAACATCAAGTCCATCATTAATTCGCACAACCACAGGATATTATATAGCCAAGGTAAAGATGAGGGAAAAACATGCAACTGTGTCAATAAATCCATCTGTCCCATGAACAATCAGTGCTTGTCAAAGAACATCGTTTATCAAGCGACCGTGTCGTCAAATGAACCTGACTACAAAGAAAAAGTATATTTTGGCTTATGTGAAACTCCATTTAAATTTTGCTATGCTAACCATCTAAAATCTTTTAACATTAATAAATATAAAAATGATACCGAATTGTCTAAAGAAATTTGGGACATAAAAGACAAAATGTTTACACCCTTAATTAAGTGGAAAATTGTAAAACGTTGCAATCCTTATAACACTTCGTCAAAAATTTGCAATCTTTGTTTATACGAAAAATTCCTTATTTTAACATATAAAGGTGATAACTTGTTAAATAAACGAAATGAGTTGATTTCAAAATGCAGACCCAAGAATAAATTCCTCTTATCTTTTTTTGACACCGGTGATTAGCTAATATTTTGTTTTTTCTTAGCGACGTTAAGATCCCACTACACAGTATTTTGTAATTTTAGCGGGTTTTTTTGTTTTTGAATTTGTATTCAATGGCTGATGATTGCCGTATAGGCATGAAACTTAAAGTACCATAGAAAAAGTTGTTTTTTCTTTGTTAATATATATATATATATATATATATATATATATATATATATATATATATATATATATATATATATATATATATATATATATATATATATATATATATATATATATATATACAGAGCCGTAACCACAATTTTGATATTAGGGAAGCCTGGGGTTTCTTCGATTAAAAAAAAAAAAAAGGAGGGGGGGGGGTTATAATCAAGAAAAAATTTGAAAATAATAACTTAACTAAAACCTTTTAAAATTAGTTTTAATAATAGAATGCTGATAATAATTCGAAAAAAATGTTGATAATAACATTATTCGATTTGACAATCGAATTGTGATGTGCAAAAACCTCAGGTGTAAATAAATACTTCATTTTTTGCAATAAAATGCAGTATTGAGAAAATGTAAGGTTTTTGCAGATTTTAAGATTATCTCAAGAAAATAAATGCTATAGAAACAAAGTAATTCTATATATTTTACAATAGGTTTCTTATAAAAAAAATATATTTAAAAAAAAAATATTGGGGGTCTAGGCCCCTGCCCCCCCCCCCCCGGCGATTACGGCTCTGATATATGTATATATAGTGTGTATGTGTGTGTTGTTTTCAGACATGTTAGGCAGTAAAAGAATTTATATATAAATATATGTAATATATATAAATATATATATACATATATATATATATATATATATATATATATATATATATGTGTGTATATATATATATATATATATATATATATATATATATATTTAAACAACTTTAAAATGTATTCTACACAATAGAGTGCTCAATGTTCTTAAAAGAACAGAGCAATTATTATATATATATATATATATATATATATATATATATATATATATATATATATATATATATATATATATATATATATATGCGTATATAGTACTTATATTGTACTTTCTATTTAGTTATGCAGAAATGGTTGACCACCTTCATACTTAATTAATGAAGTTAATATGAAGTAATAAGTGGCAATTATTTTATTAACTAATCAA
>NC_088933.1:3500000-3515000 GCF_038396675.1 Hydra vulgaris
CATTCCAAACTTATCTGAGGAAAATATAAAAGAGATTTGACTATGTTAGTTGACAACTTTTACTCTCAATGGTTCCTTAAAGCATTATTGCAATTGATGCTCTGTATCAGGTTAAAAATATAAATATAATTATATAAATTAAAAATGTAAATATATAATAAATAAAAACAGATAATAACAAATAATAACAAAAGTGATTAGTTACTTGTTTAATCGATAAATTAATCTAAATTATTAAAATATTGGGTAGGTCATGAAAACGGTGTGGCAGATGGCAAAATCATTTGACAAGCACAGCTGGTATCTTGATCCTGCCTTAGCTATGCTTGCTTTAGCAGATGAACATTGCCCAAACAGAGAAGATATTGCCAAAGCATTATACAGTATACTTCCCACCAAACCAATAGTATATCCACTTAAACGTGTTATGGACAATAAAGACCTTCTTCACTCTCTAGATTTTGCACAAAATCAGCCTCCATCTTTTTGTGTTCTAGTAACTGAGCAATCTTGGCTCATCTTTGATAAGATTGGACATAGAAAAAGTGAGTTGCAGTGGCTTAAGATTCCTTCACAGTTCTGAAAGTTCAACAATTTTTATTGTTTTATTATATAAGTTTGAAATTATTATTAAATCCCTTTATGTGGTCAATGACTCATCAGAGAGGGCCATTAAACTAGTTAAAGAACTGATTGGAAAATCAACTAAAGAGAAGAAAAAACAGGATTTGTTCTTGCTTAACCATGTTTACAAAAGAAGTAAGCAAAGAGCAAAGAAAATAGATTTAGCATCAAACACAACTAATAGTATTTTAAAACAATAACTTGTTAGTAATTTAATAAAAGTTTTATATTGCGTTAATTTTGTTTTTCTTGCTCATCCTCCTGCAACTTGAAAGAACAGTATATTAATAGGGAAGAACACATCCACCTTACTTTTGATACTTCACTAAGTTTGATATCCAAAATAATATAACATATTTTAATAGCTTATTTATAATTTGATTTAAGGGAAGTAGAAAGGATTTAAGTAGAAATAGGGAAATAATTTTTTTTGTTTGTTTACATTATTACTTTTTTGTCTACTTTATTACTTTCTTACTTTTTCTACAACATTTTCAGTGTTGAGAAAGAAATGTATAGAAAGAGTGCCTAATTTTTTTTTAATATTAGTCATTGTGAGAATATCGAAAAAAAAATTTATTTCAATAGTGTCTAAGGGTGGCACACATGGGGCCCAAAATGTCAAAAAAGGGGTTTCTGAAGTTTTGTAATTTTTCTAGATTCATTTCTATTTCAACTAATTTTTTGGAATTTATTTTGATTATTGTTTAATTATGTTTATAAATTAAAAAAGGTAAATTATAAAATTTTGCATTAAGATAAATACATATTTGTATATTAATCAGTAGATGGAATCAGTGTTGCAGAAAGATTCTATCATGCATTAAATGGAGTCAGTGTTGCAGAAAGATTCTATCATGCATTAGATGGAACCAGTGTTGCAGAAAGATTCTATCATACATTGAATGAAATCAGTTTTGCAGAAAGATTCTATCATGCATTCGATTGAATCAGTGTTGCAGAAAGATTCTATCATGCGTTAGATGGAATCAGTGTTGCAGAGCAACTGCTTTTTGCATATCAAAAGTATTGAATCATTTCTTTTTAATTGTATTGTCAATGATACACCACACTCCTTCATTTTGGGTAATGGTAAGTGGATCTATTTACCGATGTTTGAAAGAAATTGCCTGAAAAATTTTTTTTTCTAATCTCTTGGACTAGGCAGCTGATTTTGAATCTGATCTTTACTCCTGATAAAAAAAATGTAACATGTTTTTCTTTTTTTGAAACACTGTTTTCATAGTCAGGATGGTTCTTCTAATGCCGTCTCTCTATTAAACAATGTCCAAAATCACATTGTAAATTATGTTGTTGTTACATTGTTACCTAGCTTTTTTAACACATAAGTGCTTTAAAGTGTTTTCCGATTGCTTATATTTTACAGTTTCTTATAGTTCTTCTGTCAACTTCTTGAAGTCTTCATTACTTTCATTTAACTTAAAAAGTATTATAAAGTAAAAAAAATTATAAAGTAGGTTACTTGCAACCATGAAAAAAATATATTATAAAGTAGGTTAGTTGCAACCATTTAAAAAATATCTTATAAAGTGAGTTACTTGCAATCACAAAAAAAAAAATAAAGTATTATAAAGTAGTTGTTGCTGGCAACCATGGTGGAAGTTTTAAAATAAAATAAAAAAATTTTAATTTTATTTTTTTACATTTTACAATAATTAAAATTTAACTACATTTAAAAATAAATTACATTTTATACATACAATCAAATTACATTTTATACCTACATATACATACAATTAAACTACATTTTAAAATAAAAAGTTAGGTTGATAATATAATAAAGATATCTAAAATAATTTTATGATATAAGTTTAAAATAAATAATAAACAAATTAAATAAATAATTTTAACAATGCAACTAATAAATACTTTTTTTAAATAAATATTATTAATTTTATTATTAAAACTATAGTATTAATTTATTTTTTTTATATATTTATTATATTACACTTGTTTCTATGCTATTATTACAATTGTTGCTATGCTTTTAACTTTGTTTTAATATAGGTTTGTAGTGTTATATTTTTTATTACTATTAAAAAATAATAATAATAAATACTCAATTTTTTTACCTGTTTTAACTGAATTGATAATTTGAATTTTTTGTTCCTAAATTATATTTATAAATAATATAAATTACTATAAAATAAATAATAGTTATAAATAAAATGTAAATATAAAAAACTAAATATTTCTAAAATATTTAGCTTTATATACTAAATTTTTTTTTTTTTATCAGAGACCTTAATTTTTTGTCAGATGTGCTAATTTTTTTTTCAAATGTGTTAATTTTTTTGTCAGATGTGTTCAATTTCTTGTCAGAGGTATTGACTTTTTTGAAAGGTGATAAACTTTTGTCAGGTGTTCAATTTTTTGTCAGATGCGTTAAATTTTTTTGTCAGTTAAATTGAACTCATAAAAAGTGTAAACAATATAAACAATAGAAAATCAACCTTCTCCCAAAAATCTTACAATTACTGATGATTTTAATTCAACACTATTTTCTGCTGCTAAGGATACAAGTTCTGCATACACCCCATCAAGATCGGGTCTTTGATTTGGATCGACTTGTAACATGGACCCTAAAAGTATTTTTTTTTTTTTTAATTTTAGCCTATAATTAAATTAAATAATTAAACTTTGAAACTTAGTTAAACTAAAAATTAACAAACTATTATATTATTATTTGTTTATATAATGACAATATACCTAATAAATAAAAGTAAAATTACATTAAAAAATTTAATAAAAAAATAATAGTGAAAAAATAATACAAATAGTATATAATAAAAATAATTATAAATAATATACAATAAAGTATATTATTTATAATTATTTAAAATAATACTATAAATGAAATGTGAAAATTAAATCTCACGAATTAACTTGTGAAAATCATTATATATGACATCATTGACTGGAATAGAATAATTTGCATTCATTATTTTAAGTTTTGCAGAATCTTCAAAAGGATGACGCAAAAAACACAGCATGTACAACACACATCCCAAAGCCTATTTGTTATAAAATTGTAATTATAAAATGAAATATTATAAAACTTAAAATGTAAAATATTATGATGTCAAACATCAAACACAAAACATTAAAACAACACTTCAAGTGTAAGGTGTCAAAACATTTTTTAATTGTCAAAAACATTTTTTTAACATGTCAAGTGTCAAAACATCTTTTCAAGTGTAAAAACATTTTTTAAGTGTCAAAACCTTTATGTTAAGTATCAAAACATTATGTCATATACTTAAAGAACAATAAAAAACAAAAATTTTAAAAAGCATTATTCCACCCCATGATGTTTGACCAGCACAAACCAAATCATAAAAATTATGTTTACCCAGACATCAGCTTTAACAGTGATTGGATAGTTACTATATAGATCAACCATTTCAGGAGCTCTATACATTGGTGTAGTATTTAACTGTATCTGAAAATAAATTCCAAGTGATAATCTATTATAGCATAATCAAATATCACAACATAATAATTCTTAATAACAATTTAATACCTCATCTTCAGCAAGACTTCTCTGCATAGCAGTCCAGCTATTATCAGGATACAGAGCGCTTGTTGTAGCAGACCCAAAATCACAAAGTTTAATAACACCTTTACTACTAATTAGTAAGTTTTCAATCTAAATATATATATAATTAAACATTTATGTGTGTGTGTGTGTGTGTGTATATATATATATATATATATAATATATATATATATATATATATATATATATATATATATATATATATATATATATATATATATATATATATATATATATATATATATATATATATGTATTAGGGTGTAGGCATCCATAGTGTAAAATTTTTAAATAATGTATTTATTTTTCATCAACCCATAACTAGATGTGTCATACAAAACCAAAATATCTTATAATTAAATTAATAGAACTTGCCTCAACATATTTTAAATTTCATAATACATTTTTACATTTTTTTTTCTTTTTCTCAACTGTGTGTCTAAATACATAGTTTGCAACTTACTTATTTATATAAATGCATGTTTAGTTATTACCTCAATTTTTTTTCATTAGTATCATATTTTAAACAATGTGCATATGGTGAACACATTGGTTAAATACTTCAGCCAAGTAAATTTTTTTTTCAAAACAATAAATTTACGACATTTAACAACTATGTTTTGAATTAGCAAACTGTTTGATTATATTGCATAATACTGTTTGTTGCAACATAATTGCTGGGTGCCTGGTTGTACGATCACTCTGGACCAGAATCTAATCTGGTTTAGTTTTCATTGTCTTTGGGCAACTGTTGAAAACTTATGTGTTTTAACTGAATCAGTAGAATTTTTTAATTTGCAAAATGCAAATTAAAAAATTCTACTGATTCAGTTCTGGAACAAAAATCCAATAATCACATACAGTACATATTCATCAAGTTGTGAATTTTGGTAAATTGGTGCAGCGAGATGAGAACATGAATTTGAAAGAAATCTGTTTCACTTTTGTTGCTGATTTAGGAGTTGGTTTTATTTCCAACAAAGGCCAAAAATCATGTTGTTGAACCTGTTTGCAAACTGCACTCTAAATGGCAGCGTTTTAAGAAGAATATCAATTAGAGTTTGGCAATAAATCTGGAGAAAGTCTGCAATTTAATAAAAAATAATTTTTACAACTAAAAAATTAATTTGCCCGACTGAAAGCTCTTCAAAATATTACATTGCCACCACTATGTTTATTTGTTAGCATTAAGTATTTAGGAACAAATCTTTAACCTTTTGGACGGCTTATGTACTTGTTATTATCGTTAACAAACATACATCGCTAATGCGATGTATGTTTGTTAATCATTTTTTTGAAATCCAATGCAAATGGTCTTTAGCAAATTTCATTTGAGCTAAGCGATTCTTTATTAATATTAATGGTTTCTTAGCAGGATGACAACAAAACCAATTATAATGATGCAGGCGATGTTTTATAGTATCTATTTTGCACTTAACATCTTGCCATTTAATTTGAAAGCACTTTTGCAAGGATCTTGTTTTGATTGTTTTAACAAAATTTTGTCTTGATGTTCAGTGTTAATCCTTGGTCTGCCTAAACAATGCCTTTCAAGTATCTTTTGGTCTCTATGCCTCCTAACTAGTACGCTAATTGTTGATTTAGCCACAATTTAAAGCTCAGAAATTTGCTTATAAGGAATCTTCTTCTCTACAACACATCAAATTTTTCTTTCTACAATTTCTTTGACTTTTCCATTTTTTTTTAAATTCAATTTAAATTTAAAAATAATTTTCAGTAAAAATGTAAAAATAATGTTTAATTTTGTAAGTTTTTTAGATGAAATTTTGATTTTTTTTTTTTTTTTTTAATGGTGCTGTTTATAAACTTTTGCACAAATATGACCATAGTTTGCCTTAACTAAACTTTTTAGATAAATGTTATTTAAATTGTGTCTAAAGTAATTTATATATAATTGTATAGCTTGCTTATAACTATGCATATGTCCACCAAATCAAAACACTAATGACACTATTAGTATCTTTTTGTGCCTTTTTTTTTACCCATTTTTTGTAGTGGCATTTTTTCTTGCAAGCGTTTGGCACCTTAATTTGTACGCCAAGTTTTTCAAAAATTTCTTTTCAATTTTAATTCTTTTCAGTCCTTAGAACAACACATTTTCTAAGCTGTTTTATATTTGTGTTTTATATTTTACAACTGTTTTATAATCCAAAATTAAATTTTTGTTCATAAGTTTGAAGAAAAAGGTATTTTCAATAAATAGAATAGAAAAGATAACTATCAAAATCAATGATAAATCCACATTCTGCAGTATTTTATAATAACTAAGTTATTTTAAGTAAATTTTCTGGTCTTGAGGAAAAAGAAATTGAAATACAGTGAAATTGAAATACAGTGAAATTGAAATACAGTGAAATTGAAATACAGTGAATATTAGTGTGAGTAAAAGTAGTTTTCACAAATCCAACAGATAATCGCAGTTTGAAATATTCTGTTTTCAGCAAGTTAAAAATTCAATTAGTAAAAAAAAAAACCTCAAAAAAGATTAAGTCTGAATTTTATTAAAAAAGAGAAGAAAAATAAAAAATAAAAACGTATAAAAAACCCATTTTAGTAAAAATCCATTGAATATCTTATAAACAGATATGGACAAGTCTGTCTCCTGTAAAATGTTTCATTCTGCTAAAAACTCCAGTAAAACATTTTACTGAAAATAAAAAGAAGTTGAAACCATGTAATTATAACAATTTCATGACTTGTTGGAATTGGGAAACTTTAATAGAAATATTTTACTGAACAATTTTTAAACAAATGGTTGTACTTTATGATAAATGAAAAACATATTATTGATGATAAACATAAATAAAGGTTTTTCATAGAATGGTTGACATTACTAAATTCAATAATTGAATTTGTATTAAGTTTATGATAAAAAAATTATTTTTTTTATCATAAACTTAATACACATTTTAGAAAATATGTATTAATATAACAGGTATATTTTCATATACCTATACATAACCTATATATATATATATATATATATATATATATATATATATATATATATATATATATTTATATACCCCACTGTAAACTATATACAGTGAACTATATACACCACTGTAAACTATATACAGTGGTGTGTATATATATATATATATTTATATATATATATATATACATATATACATATATATATATATATATATATATATATATATATATATATATATATATATATATATATATATATATATATATATATATATATACACACACACACACACATATATATATATATATATATATATATATATACACACACACATATATATATATATATACCACTATATATAGTTTACACCACATATATAGTGGTGTAAACCTCCGGGTTTTTTCCAGTTGCCCTGCAGGCAAGTAAAACAGTTTTTATTTCTCATTTGAGTCGTCCGCAATACGCAATTTTATTTCTCCGCCTGCAATTTTATTTCTTATTTGAGTCATTCGCAATCAGTAGTCTGGTGTAAAATTCTTTTTGTTTTTTTTTTCTTGGATGAAAATACTGAAGAAAAAAAATTTAAACATTTGACTAACATCTAATAAGAAACGTTTAAATAACATCTAATACTTAACATTTAAATAACATCTAATAAGAAACATTTAAATAACATCTAATAGTTAACATTTAAATAACATCTAATAAGTTTCATTTAATAATAGTTATTAATAAAATCTAATTAAAGATGGGTTGTCATTTTTGTCGTAGTCAAAATCGTTTCTTTTTGTCAATCTTAACAAAGATTTTATTACATGAAGCAAAAATGTTGAAAGCCATAACTGCAAAGTTATGTTTTATATATAGAAAAATATTCTATTATTCTCTTTTAATCTTCAATCAAATTTAATTTAGTTGAATGTTTAAAACATATTTTTAATCTTTTAAACATTTTTTATTATACTAAGACTTTTTTTTTTAGGAAAAAAGAATCTCCACATTCACCGTTAATTGCGTTTTTATAATAATTTTTCATGTGCATCTTAATAATGTTTTTTATTTTGTTAATTTTAATTGACAAAGTTAAAATAAAAATTTATTTTACTAAATGAAAAACAAGAGATTCAGTGTTGTTAATGATTAAACTGCCCATTCACATGATTCAAAATGAGCTATAAAGTTTGAAAAATGATACAATTGCATTTGGAAATGAAAAAAATGTAATTTTAAAATTTATTTTAAATTGAGAAGAAACTTGCTTTAAAATGTAACAACAATGTTTAAAAAAACAGTACAGTCACACTTCGAAATATTAAATCGCGTGTTGGCTACTTTTTATTAAGTTTGGTGAAACTATATAATATAATAACGCACCATAGTGTACTCTTTGTTAAACTACTTCAAATGCTTTTTAAAGTTTTCATTTTGAATAATCGCAAGGAATAAAATCTTCATGGATCAAAATATGGTTTTATTAATTAACACACTTTTATAAGTAACAAACTGACTGGCTGTCCTGCTGTGCTATTGACAGGCATTTTTTTTTAAATTTCAGTTGCCCTTGGAGAAAACGAGTTGTCCCGTGCCACCTGATGACCATGAGGGTACATCCCTGATATATATATACATATATATATATATATATATATATATATATATATATACATATATATATACATATATATACATATATATATATATACATATACATACATATATATACATATATATATATACACATATATATGCATATATATATACATATATATACATATATATGCATATATATATACATATATATATATATATATATATATATACATATATATACATATATATACATATATATATATATATATATATATAGAGAGAGAGAGAGAGAGAGAGAGAGAGAGAGAGAGAGAGAGAGAGAGAGAGAGAGAGAGAGAGAGAGAGAATATATACATGATTTTCACAACTTTAAGTTTCATGCTATTGCAATCATCAGGTGCAATACAAATATAACTTATTCGTTAAAATAATTATATACAAATGGAACTAGTTATATAAAACTATACATAAAAAACTATACAGAAAAACTATTGTTACAAACATGTATATCTAATCTTCAGGTTTGTGGTTGTGAAATTTATTTGCGTGACAACATTAAAAAGTTTTAATAAAAAAACAAATATGTTTTTTTATTCAATAGCTCTTCTACATTTTTAATAAGTAAAACTATTAGTTATAAACAAACATTAGTTATAAATATTTTTTTGTTGTGTTGTTGTATAAAGGGGCTTTTTTTAATATAGACCAAGTTAATTCAGGCATCTCTTTGAGCTTTTCCAGAGTTTCCCATATATATTTTGAGAGCATGATTGTATTTGAAAGTTTTTTATTCTATCAATTAAAAATAAACTTTCAAATGTAAACATGCTCTTAAAATATACATGGGGAACCTGGGAAAAACTCAAAGAAACGCCTGAATTAACTCGGTCTATCCTAAAAAGAGCCTCTTGTATATAGGAAATTGGAAGTCTTAATATAAAATTTAATAACTAGATACCTTTATATCTCTGTGTATGATTGGAGGAGATTGTTGATGCATGTGAAGAACGGCTTTACAAGCCTGAGAAAAAATCTTTAATACTTGAACAAACGAAAGTTTACCATTGTCACTTTTTAGAAGATCAATGAGTTGACCTTAAAAAAAGTAAAATAATATAAAACTCGAGTCTGTAAAATGTAGTAAAATAATATAAAACTCGAGTCTGTAAAATGTAGTAAAATAATATAAAACTCGAGTCTGTAAAATGTAGTAAAATAATATAAAACTCGAGTCTGTAAAATGTAGTAAAATAATATAAAACTTGAGTCTGTAAAATAATTGTAAATGAAGAAAAAGTGAAGCCTGTGAATTAAGTTGTTGTGTTGAGTTAATAAGTAGAAACTGCATTCATAGAAAAGTCAGTGTGTAAAAATATTAAAACTTAATAATTTATTATTAACTGGTTTCCTATTTTATCTAAAGGGGGCATCCAGAAATTACATATGCAGTAAAATCACTAATTTAGAACCTCTTCTTTCCCACTTGTATGCAACTGTATTCTTTCAACAACCTCCTACCTCCTCCCCCACCTCCTTCTGCATATATATGCATCATTTATTATAAAATCAACCCTTTCCCTAATGTATAAATTTTTTTAAACATTTAAAACAAAAAGACTTTTAGTTCATTTGTAAATTCTTTTTTAATGTTTTGCAAAACTTATGCATTAGGGAGGGATTGATTTTTCTATTTTTAGACAATATATAAATGATTGAATAAAAATGCATTTTTATGAGTTTTATTATTTGCGTATTGATCAATCATTCATTAAATTTTTGATGATGCATTATTTTTGTCCATTTTTTGGGGAGTACTGACACTTTTCATTTTTCAGTTTCATTCATTTCATTAAGTTTGTTTTCTATGGTTTTAATATAGCAACTCCAAATACGTTTTTTTAGGACTATTGCGAAGCTTTTGATAAAGTGCTTTTAATTGTCCTATAACAACAGAAAACAACCTGACCGCAGAAGTAACCTTATAACCTGAAACCTGTAACCTGAAAGCAGAGGTTCCAACAAGATGCATTTTATTTACTCTTACTTTATTTTTAATTTGATGATACAATTATCATTCTGATTGAATAATTGAATGAAGATTAATTAAAGTAGAATTAAAAAAAAAATTTGAGAAATGAAATAAATTTTAAAACTATTTTATAATAATAATAAAACCAAATCATTATAATAATTTTTTAATAAGATTTACGTGATCTGATAAATATGTATCAAATGGTGTAGTTATTTTGTATCAATAAGAATTTATAAATACTTTCACTTCGTTCTATTTATGAAAAGTCATAAAGATACAAAAAAACATTTTAAAATGTCAGAAAAGAAATGGACTATTTAAAGGTTCAAATTTTTTTTTAATTTTCTGAAAACTTTTTAATGATGGTTCAGAACCAAAGTTGATGGTTCCAAGCAAAAATATAACAAAAAAAGAAAATTGGTAACTTAGAACCAAACACCTAAAAAAAGACTCAACACTTTAATTTAAAAAAAAATTTATATATACATATACATATACATATATATATATATATATATATATATATATATATATATATATATATATATATATATATATATATATATATATATATATATATATATATATATATATATATATATATATATATATATATATATATAACATTTATATAATAAAAAAAAAATAAAGATGTGAACAATAATTTTAAAATAAAAAATACCTGTACAAAGCTCTGTGAGAATTAGATACTCGCTTGAACCTGACTTTGTCTCTGAGCTGGCTGCAGCTCCAATAAATTGTATAATATTTGAATGGCCACGAAGTTTCCGCTTGTTTTAAGTCAAAGATTTTATTTTACAAACATTCAGCCATGCAATTTATAATTACCACACAAGCATACAATTTATACTATTATTATATTAATTCATAAACATAATGCAAAATATGTTTATTGTACATATTAATTAAATTTCTTATTGGTATATAATATATAAACTAACACTAGAAACCTAAAGTACAATTAAGTTAGTATTATTAAGAAATAATACTAACAGAAAGTAGGCTGACAAAAAAAAAAAATTATAAAAAATTTATTGTTTTATAATTATAAAAACAACTAATAATATGTATAAAGACCTTTAGCAATCAGTTACACATACTATCACTTAATTTTTAATGATTTTTGGAGACATTTCTGCTGCAGTGTTGCATTTGGCATTCGCTCAGAAGAGGCATTCCTTCAGCAGAGTTCATTTGAATTGAGTTTAAAAACTTCTTTTGTTTTGAAGTATCTTGCAGTCAAATTTTTCCTAAAGTTGTTCAATGGGGTGATACCCAGGCCTCTGAGGTGGCTGTGGTAACAAATTTATTTGATTTTCTACAAAAAAAAAATCTTTATAATTTGACAGTATGTTCGGGGTCATTATCCTAATGAAAGATGTTGATGCCTCAATTGATCTACTGATCGACTAATTGAATCTCAGAAATTATTTTTTAGACATTTACATGACCTTGAGGTGTTAACTTACCATCAATAAATTGTAAATTATCTATACCATCACAAGAAAAACAGCCTAAAACTATAACAAAGCGTTTGTAATGTTTTACTGTAAGTTTTACTGTAGTACAGTACTTACATGTGCCTCTTGTGATTTTCTTAACACCATTTGATAATGCTTTAAGTTTTTTGGCTCAAATTTACATTCTTCCAAACGAAAGATACATTCCCAATATTATTGTGGCTTATCTGCATGATATCTGGCAAACCTCAAACGCTTAGCTGCATTAATCTTTGAAACAAATGGTTTTATCCTAGCCACATGGCCACATAATTTAGCTTCATTTAATCTGGATTTGATTTGGGTATCACCAATCGGCATATTTAAAACTTCTTTCAGCTTTCATGCTGAAATAAATTTTTTTTTTGCCTTAGTCACAATTATTCGACGAGGTGCTGTCTTTTATTTTCAGCTCCTTTGTGGTAAAGAAATAATTTCAGTCCTAGAAAAATTTTTGGAAACTTTATTTACACCTTTTCTTGAAATATTGAATACTTTAAAAAAGTACTGTAGCTTACAATTTTGCAATATTTACAATATTATGCAAAGATTCACAAAGATTTATCTTTGCTCATAAATTCTTTGTCCCAGATGAGGCATTAACTCTCTAACTTTTGGATTCTAGAATAAATATCTAATTATATTATACATTTTAATTTAGAAAAATTTGCTTAGAACTAATTTTTTTTAATATATAATAACAAAATGTTATCACAAAATATAGACATAGACTTAATATATAACTCTACAGCTTAAATAGAAACTATTTTTGTCAACTTACTTTCCGACCAATCCATAAATCTCAAATAACTAAAATGTGTGTATGTGTATAAATAAACAAGTGAAAAAATGAATATATAAAAAGAGGTAAATTATGAAATGATACAAGATATTGGACTTCTTTTATAATATTTTTCTTTGATGTGTCATCAACCGCAATTAACCTCTGAAGAAAGAAGATATAATTTTAACATAAATAAAAACATATATAAAAACATAATCATAAACTCTTTATGTGTGTTTTTTATAAACTTTACTTTTCTATACATTGACAACATAATAACAACAGCATGAAAAACACCAAAAATCTCAATTAAATCAACATCTATAATATTGCATCAAGATTTCATAGATATTACATCAAAATAAATTGAAAAATAAACCTTAAGTGCGTACTCTTTTCCAGTTTTTGTATCCTGTGCAATAAAAACAAACCCATAGCCGCCTGAAAAATAAATTTTTTGTAACTCAGAGACAAAAATTTTTATCAGTAAAAGCTGATTTAAAAAAAAAAACAAAGAAATTTTGTGTGTGGATATTTTCTAATTGTGGTGCTTAAGAATGACTTTGTTTAAGTGACTGTGTAAAATTTATAATCTATAAAACTACAATGTAATTTTTACGATACAAACAAATAACAGTAAAAAAACTGGCTCATGCCAAGTAAAATTGCAAAAGTAATATATTTTGAACTTTAGTTTTTGTATAAAACAAAATAAATCTTAAACTAAACTTTAAATTTTCTTTGAATTTAAGGAACCATTGTAATAAATAAGTCGTTATTATTTTCTTTTAAAGTTTTTAAAGAGGTGGAATTACTTCTGTTTAAATAAAATTTTCATGTGACAGAATTGAGAGCTTCAAGACAGGTGAACAACTGTTGCAAAAGAGTTTAAAAACAGGGAGCAGATAAATCTTTATATTACAAATTTTGCAGTTAAAACTATGATTTTAGCGAAAAGACCCAATTGATACAACAAAACAATTGATACAACAAAACAATTGATACAACAAAACAATTGATACAACAAAACAATTGATACAACAAAACAATTGATACAACAAAACAATTGATACAACAAAACAATTGATACAACAAAACAATTGATACAACAAAACAATTGATACAACAAAACAATTGATACAACAAAACAATTGATACAACAAAACAATTGATACAACAAAACAATTGATACAACAAAACAATTGATACAACAAAACAATTGATACAACAAAACAATTGATACAACAAAACAATTGATACAACAAAACAATTGATACAACAAAACAATTGATACAACAAAACAATTGATACAACAAAACAATTGATACAACAAAAAAATTGATACAACAAAACAATTGATACAACAAAACAATTGATACAACAAAACAATTGATACAACAAAACAATTGATACAACAAAAAAATTGATACAACAAAACAATTGATACAACAAAACAATTGATACAACAAAACAATTGATACAACAAAACAATTGATACAACTAAACAATTGATACAACAAAACAATTGATACAACAAAACAATTGATACAACAAAACAATTGATACAACAAAACAATTGATACAACTAAACAATTGATACAACAAAACAATTGATACAACAAAAATTTACTGCTTAATCAAGTCATAAAGCACATAAAAAAAAAAAAAAATTAACAAACAATTTACAAAATTTATTATTTGTTCTGATTACTTTTTAACTTAACAAAAATTTTTGTTCTGATTACTTTTTAGCTTAACAAAAATTTTCACTTTTTCAATTTTGCATTTTACAAAATTTTCTATCAAACCAATCTTTAAAAGCTTTAAACTTGTTAACCATTATGACTTCTCTGTATGTTTTGCGGTTAACACACAGAAACTAATTGCTTAAAATACCTTTTATCCTAAAAA